>NC_025997.2:53007432-53120684 GCF_000442705.2 Elaeis guineensis
CTTGTGATCCCTCCCCACTCATTCACTTGTTCCTCCAAGTCTCCTTGCCTGCTACTGTAGTGAATATGGCTCCGAAGATGAAGCTTCCCCAAAGAAGAAATCAGTCCGTGAGCCTGAAGAAAATATCCGAAAGAAAAGGCAAGCTGCTCGATCTTCACTGCTCCCACTCTAGTTCAGTAACTGCTCAAGGTCCCCCTCAATCCTCCCTAAGCCTCAGTAAGAATCCTCTATCTGATAGACAAGTTGAAACCGGAAGAATATAGATTTTTGGTTCTTTGAAAAGAGGATTTTACATTTGCAACTAAGATTAAAAACCAAGGATGGAGTTTCTACTGCTCTCTTAACGAAGTCACCTATGTTGACCTAGTTAGAGAATTCTACCAGAATCTACATTATGGAAATGGGTCAGTGACTTCAACAGTCAAGGGTATTGATATTTGCTTGGATTCTAGTATATTGGGAGAAATACTTCATTTGCCTAGTGAGGGTTACTCTTATATGGAACTCCCAGTAAAAGAAGAGGGGATCAGAGTTATTCTAGGGGGAACTTATTCAGGGAGTTAAATAAATTGGAAGCAAAGATTTTGTCTATTGAGATGAGGATCCTACATCAGATGGTAACGAAGCTCTTCTTTCCTAGGAGTGGTAGGCATGATTTACTTTCCAGCAGAGATGTTTGTATCATGTTTCATGTCATCACTCAGACCCCCTGAACCTCCCTGCACTTATGATAGATGCCATGAGAGAGACTTTGAATAGATCCAAGGCACACTTGCCTTTTGGTATGGCCCTTACTCAAGTATTTAGGAGGTTTGGAGTTAGCTGTGAGGGGGAGGCATCTACTAAGCTCTCTCATGTGGACACTTTCAACCAACACACCCTGCACCGAATGGATTTACAAAGACTGATGGTGGTTGGATCAAGGGCTCTGAGGAGAGAGCTGAGGAGAGAGCTGAAGACAGAACTGAAGACAGAGCTGAAGAAGAAGGTCCATCATCTCCTGTCCATGACTTCAGGGCAGCATCACCAAATATCCAATTCATTCCTGATACAGAGGCTGGCCCTTCAGAGTTTACTAGGATGCCCACACCCGTGTATCAGCCAGAGAGCAGAGCACCTCAATCAGAGTTCAGACTGGCTGACGATCAGATTGAGCAGATATCACAGCATGTGGCTTCTTTGCTATCTAGTCAGTGGAGCAGTACTACTTTTGCACCAGGAGCCACTTCTTCTGATTAGACCATGACTCCCCACATATCCACTATGTTTCAGATGATATCAGATCAGTCTATCCAGATTCAGCAGCTTGAGGATACCGTCTGGAGACTGACTGGCAGAGTTCTTGACTTGCAGGGGCAAGTCCTTGCTTTGGCCCATCCTCAGCCACAGGAGTCCACTATTGAGGTCACAGACCTCACTGCAGAGGCTGGCAGGCTCAGAGGAGCACTGGAGGGTGGATATGAGTTACTGAGGAGAGAGATCCGAGGATCGAGTGAGCATGCATCCACTCAGTTCACTGCTCTACTTCAGTCTGTTTCCAGAGCACTGAACGTACTTGATTCCATCAGACTCACCCTTTCTGTTCAGTCCTTAGCCTCTCAGCGTTCTCAGCCACCTAGTTCATCTCGCTCTCCTGCTCATGTCAGAGGCAGACGGGGTAGAGGACGCACTTCTGATCGAGATCCATCAGCTTCTCATCCCATATCTGATTACTCCGATCCATGACTTGTCTTGATCATTACTAGATCCTAGGTGTTAGTGTCTTGTTCTAGGATCTGTATTTTAGGGCCATGTATTGATAATTAGCTGGTTGACTTTTATATTATGAACTATGTATTGAAATAATTATGGTTTTATGGTATCATCTTTTACTTATATTTCTACCTTTTGTAATGATGTCGATCATATTTTGGTTATATATATTCTCCTTGTTGAAATATTGTCTTCTCTTTGTTGTTGTTTGCTGTTAATAATTGCTGTATTAAGGGGGAGCAAACATCTGTGATAAACTCTAAAGGGGGAGAAATTAAAAAATATTTCAGAAAAAGGAGGAGTTAACCATGTTTGATGATGTCAAAAAGGGGGAGAAATTAAAAAAAAAAAGCAAAATTAAAGAAAAACCATAAATTATGAGCATTTAAAGAAAAAGCAACCCATCAAAAGCAAAACTACAAATTATGAGAAATTAATGAATGAATTGGAGAATTTAAAGAACAATATCAAAAGTACAATGCTAAGTACAATGCAAATAAGTAACTTTTAAATTATTTCTTTACATATGCTCTGATTTGCTTTAAAAATTTAAATATGCTCTGATATACTTCAAAATTCTAACTTACTCTGATACATCTTTTAAAATTTTATTTACCTTGATACATCTTAAGAAATTTAACTTACTCTGATACATCTTAAAATTTTTTTTAACTTGCTCTGATACACTTGCTCTGATACATTGTAAAATTTTTTTTTTATAACATTGTAAAATTATTTTTCTTGCTCCGATACATTGCAAAATTTATTTTTTCTCTTGCTCTGATACATCTTAAATTCAAAATGATCTAATACACTTTCCAAATCAACTCTTAAACATGCTTTGGCACACATAATTATTTTTTTTATCAAAAGCAATTAAAGCACATAAGTATTTTTTGCTCTGATGCTAAAACTAAAATCAAATGAGAATGAGCAAATTTTTAAAATACAGCTTGCTCTGATAACAAAAACAAGTTTTCTGCTCTATCACCAAAATCACATAATCCAATGAGCATATCTTCAAATCTTTAAGCAAATGGGCGAACTATTCTTGCATATGACCATTTATATCACATGCCAAAAGAATAATACTCTTTTCAAGCATATAAATCTATAATGCATTCACATAAATATTTTTGTTCAAGTATTTTGTCATCATCAAAAAGGGAGAGATTGTTGCTCCTAGATTGATTTTGATGATTACAAAGCAGATTGAAGGGATACAAATATTTTTATTTGAAAAAGTATTTATGCTCTTCAGGGGCAAAATCATAATTTTACTAAAACCCTGATTTGATAGTATCATTTGGTAGAACTAATGATTTGTAATCTATTGGTAAAAATTTCATTATTTTTGGACTTATATTTTTGAAGTTATGAATGTTTGAAGTGCATGAGTCGACTCATGAGTCAACTCATGGCACAATGAGCTGATTGGCACGCTAAAATTTCCCTTGGCACACTGGTTTTTTGGCTTGGTACGACCTGTGAGTCGACTCATGAGTCGACCCACAAGGCATGAGTCGACTCATGAGTCGACTTCTGCTGTTTTGGGCCAAAATATCCAGAAACCCAAATCTCTGATTTTTGCAACAGAGGTCGACTCATGAGTCGACCCCTGAAGCATGAGTCGACTCATGAGTCGACCCCTGCGACGGAAATTATCCGCAATGGCTAGTTTTTTGCCCATTTTAATTGCCTTTAATGCTCCCTTAAAATGCTCTAACGGCTCTTTTTCTGCCTAAAATGTTTTTCCTTGTTTCTTAAAGCTATAAAAGGTTTCAAAAGGTAAAAAATAAAGAAAGGTGATCTACAATATACACGAGAGAGAAAGGGGATCCACAAAATACATGAGAGATACAGGTGATCTACAATATATACGAGAGAGAAAGGGGATCCACAAAATACACGAGAGATACAGGTGATCTACAATATACACGAGAGAGAAAGGGGATCCACAAAATACACGAGAGATACAAGAGATCTACAATATACACGAGAGAGAAAGGGGATCCACAAAATACATGAGAGATACAAGAGATCTACAATATACACGAGAGATACAAGAGATTTTGAAAGAAAAAAGCAAGAGCGTTCAAAAGGGCATTCAAGAGCATTCAAAGAGAGAGTTTTTCAAGCCAACTTTTCAACCTTGATCAAGAGCTCTTTCAAAGCCTTCAAGAAGCCTTCAATCAAAGTTCACCTTCTCCTCAAGCGTTCATTCAACTCTTCATCCACCTTGAGGAAATCCAAAAAGGGGCTTCTTCATTTGAGTAAAGTATTTTTATTGTTATATTCGCTCATTTAAGGAGCTATTCTTGTAATTATTTGTACTCTAAACTGTCTTACTCTTTGTGAGTAATTGTTCTTATTTTTGGAGGGTTTCCAAAACAAGGGAAGGTTGATCCGAACCTAAAATCGGAGTGTTTTGGGTTGATTTGTATCCGAGAAACAAGTGGACTAGCTTGAGATAGCTAGTGTCGGAGTTTTCGACGTTTGTATTCGGGTTGAATACAAGTATAGTGGATTGGAATTCCCAAGTAGGAGCTTGGAGAGTGGATGTAGGTGTAAGGTTGGCACCGAACCACTATAAATTCTTGTGTTTGTGGTGTGCTTTATTATTTCTCTTTATTTCTTTATTATATCCTTGCATTCTTGCTTTAGGAAATTAATCTTGAACTAAAGTCTTTCTCCTCATTCATCAAGCTTTTAACAAATACTTTTCATAAATAATTAGTTAAGCTTAAATTTTTTAGAAACCCAATTCACCCCCCTCTTGGGTTGCATAGCTGGGCAACATTCCTGTAGTCAGAGTCGGGGATGAAGTCTGGCTCCCGTAGGAGTCCGGATGAAGTTTTCCTGCAGTTGGAGTCAAGGATGAAGTCTGGCTCCCGTAGGAGTCCGGATGAAGTCTTCCTGCAGTTCGAGTCGGGGATGAAGTCCAGCTCCCGTAGGAGTCTAAATGAAGTCTACCTGCAGTCGGAGTCGGGGACGGAGTCCAGCTCCCATAGGAGTCCGGATGAAGTCTTCCTGCAGTTGGAGTCGGGGATGAAGTCCGGCTCCCGTAGGAGTCCGGATGAAGTCTTCTTGCAGTTGGAGTCGGGGATGAAGTCCGACTCCCGTAGGAGTCCGGATGAAGTCTTCCTGCAGTTGGAGTCGGGGACGAAGTCCAGCTCCCATAGGAGTCCGGATGAAGTCTTCCTGCAGTTGGAGTCGGGGATGAAGTTCGGCTCCCGTAGGAGTCCGGATGAGGACGAGCAGGTAGAAACTTGGGTGGTGTCCGCCCATCGTGAAGAATCCGGTCGACGTCGGTGGGAGTTTATCCATCGACAAAACTTGGGAACGTTGCGGAGGCTCGGCCACCGGAGAGGTTCAGAAAGATGTCGACGAAGGTCGGACGTCGGTAGAATCCCTGGAGGGTCACTTCTGTCACGAACTTCCGCTAGGAGATATTTTATACCCAACACCAGTCCCCCTACTTTCGAGTTCGAGTTTCGAATGAAGGAAGTACAGAAAAATTTTCACAGCCGAAGTTGCCCCCTCGAATCCTGCGCACGTCCGTCCTCGAAAATCCTGGCATTCATTGCACACGTGCTGGAGTCTTTCTCCAATTAGGGCGATCCGAAGAGTCCTTTCGAAATTCCCATCGGAGCATAGTCCTAAGTGCCACACCATAATGGTCCTGCCAGTAGTCAGCTCTACGCCACGGTGAGTGGGATGCGTGGCGGGCACTGGTTGACCTGGGGATATCCGCCACCATAATTGTGCCAGGCCCCGTTGCTTATTTAAGCCCCCTCATTCCCTCCAGGGACTTCATTTCGCCTGAAAGTCGACACCTTTCTTCTGCCCGAGAGTTTAGCCACCCCATCGGTGCCCTTTTCGACTCTGAGCATTCTTTGCACCGATCGTCGCCATCTCCGCTGCCAGCTCCCCGCCGCCTTCAGTCTTTCGAGCCCTTTCGAGGAGTTCTCCCATCTGGGCTTCTGCCCCGGAGGCCAATCTTAAGAGGATGTCACGGATCAAGAGGAGTAGGAGGGGAAAGACAGTGGCCCGCGAGTTCAGTGGCTGCCGAACTGTCACTAAGGGTTCCCACCGCCTTGAAGGGGGCTCGAGGGAGAATTCCTTCAACAATAGGGATTTAATAACGGAACCAACCGGTGAGCACATTCTGCCCAAGAATTTTGGAGTAGTTGAACGGGGCGACACCGATCAAGGGGGTAGAGTTGTCGTCATAAGCTGTGGTGGGTTTCCTGACATCGTCGGGGTAGAGGGACCAGAGGTGGTCGGCACCGACGGTGGGCAGTAGAACTTGTTGCGGGGACGGTGGAAGTAGCGCATGCCGACCTTGCCGAAGTACCTAGGATGGTGGTTGTCATGGAGCACACCATGGTGGTGCATGCCTCCGACGTCATCGCGGCCTCCGGGGTACTTTCGGTCCTTCTCGATGCAGGTCGTCATCTTCGCTGCCATCACCATCACTGCCCCTTGAATTCTATCCCCCCCTCTTCCCCCTAGGGTTGGGGTTTCGGCGATGGAGCGGAACAAGGTAGAGGGTGAGAGCCGAGGGGTTTATCACACGCACTAGAAAATACTGCTAAGAAGGACGAAACCGGAAGGAGAAGTCGAAAGCTTGAAGTGGTCCCTAATGTGTTCCTTTCGAGTCTTGTAGTAATGTTCTTTTTCCTCGGCCCTTAGGGTCTTGTAACGTACATCTTGTTAATCAAGAATGAGAAGGAGATTTTGTTACCTTGTCCGCACTTTGCGTCAAATTGTCGCCTGCCGAACTTCTTTCATTCACCATTGTTATTGTTGTATTCCCCTCCTCATTTTCTATTCGTCTTCTTTCTCTCTTCTTCCTATTTTCTTTCTCTCTCTTTTTTTTTTTTTTTTTTGTCGACGTCGTCTGGAGCTTACTAGTCATTGCCGTGTCGGCTCACTTTTCCGATCGTCTTTCTTCTTCAGCCTTAAGGGCTCTGTAATGCATATTTAGTAAATAACATGAGAAGGAAATTTTTCGCTACCTCTTTTACTCACGTGTTGAAGTATCGTTTGACGAGCTTCCTTCGGCTTTCGCCTTGCTCGATATCGATGCCGTTCGGAGGTACCCGATCATCGTCGCATTGACCCATCCTTCTATTTATGGCCGCTGATTTGTTCAGGACCACTCGAGTTTGATGCCTCCTTTCAGAGTTCGGGCTCGGAGGTCTAAGCTTCTCATCGCCCTGAGGAAGCCGTCTTATCCTTGGCCTGTGTTGAGAGCTCTTTTGGAGATCGGGGGTTTTGATGAGAACCCCCATCCTCGCTGAGACAAGGTTCTCTGTATTTTTAATGTAGTTTGTTTTTCATTTATCGCTGATGTAGTTTGTCGCTTTCCTTTTTAACCCCTCCCTCCCCCCATTTTTTTTTTTTGAGTGAGGGTTTTCCCCCTGCTCTTAGTGGGGTCGCGGGAGCGCGGAGGGGTCGCTAGGAAGGTTCCCTTTTTCTCATCCGATCTTGAATGACCAGACCTTAATTGGTGTCAGGACAAGGTTCTTTCCCTATTTCTGACGTAATAGGTTTCAGCTCAGGTTAGGATGAAGTCCTTCTCTTGTCTCTAACAGGGCTGTAGGGGTACACATGAGCGTTGTAGGGCCTCCCCCCCCATCCGATCTAAGTGTAACCGGACCTTCGACTTTGCTCAAGTTAGGGCGAGGTTCTCCTCCTGTCCCTAATAGGGCTGTGGGGGCACATATGGGCATTGCAGGGCCTCTCTCCCCATCCGATCTAAGTGCAACCGGGCCTTCGACTTTGCTCAAGTTAGGGCGAGGTTCTCCTCCTGTCCCTAACAGGGCTGTGGGGGCACACATGGGTGTTGCAGGGCCTCTCCCCCCATCCGGTCTAAGTGTAACCAGGCCTTCGACTTTGCTCAAGTTAGGGCGAGGTTCTCCTCCTGTCCCTAACAGGACTGTGGAGGCACATATGGGCGTTGCAGGGCCTCTCCCCCCATCTGGTCTAAGTGTAATCGGGCCTTCGACTTTGCTCAAGTTAGGGTGAGGTTCTCCTCCTGTCCCTAACAGGGCTGTGGGGGCACACATGGACGTTGCAGGGCCTCTCCCCCCATTCGGTCTAAGTGTAACCGGGCCTTCGACTTTGCTCAAGTTAGGGTGAAGTTCTCCTCCGGTCCCTAACAGGGCTGTGGGGGCACATATGGGCATTGCAGAGCCTCTCCCCCCATCCGATCTAAGGAGAACTGGGCCTTCGATTGTGTCGAGATGAAGTTCTCCTCCTGCTCCCGACACGGTTTGTTTCGATTGTCCTGTCGATATCAGCTCGTGCTAGGAGAGAAGACATGTGGATATAAAACTTTTATTTAAAATAAAGTTATCGGTAATACATTCGTAAATTTTTTGAGCTTCATGGTCGTGGGAGGTCCGCTCCTTCGAGCTCCTTGAGGTAATAAGTTTCGGATCGGACTACTTCCTTGACTTCGTACGGGCCTTCCCAATTCGAGGCAAGCTTCCCTCGATCCTGAGGTTGCGAGACAGCGGCTCGTCGAAGCACTAGGTCTCCTACTCTAAAGACTTTATTTTTGACCCGGAAATTGTAATAGCGGGCGACTTTCTATCTGTAGGCTACCATTCGAACTTGAGCTACCTCCCGCTTTTCTTCCAGCAAGTCAAGGTTGGCTTTAAGACCTTGCGAATTGTGATGTTCATCGAATGCCACGACTCGTGCCGATGGGAGCTTGAGCTCAATTGGGATAACAGCCTCCGTTCCGAAGGCCAGAGCGAAGGGGGTCTCCCCTGTGGGCAGTCTTTGGGTAGTTCGGTACACCCACAACACATGATAAAGCTCGTCTGCCCAAGTTCCTTTTGCTTTTTCGAGCCTTGTCTTGATCCCCTGCAGCAGAGTTCTATTGGTCACCTCGGCTTCGCTGTTCGCCTGAGGATGGGCTACCGATGTGAAGTTGTGGGAGATGTTTAGGTCTTCATGAAATTCGATGAATCTCGCTCCCACAAATTGTCGCCCATTATCAGTAATTAGGGTTCTCGACAGGCCGAACCTGCAAATGATTGACTTCCAGACGAAGTCTTGCACTTTAGCTTCTGTGATTTTCGCCAGCGGTTCGGCTTCGACCCACTTGGTGAAATAGTCAATTGCTACCAGGAGGAACTTTCTCTGCCCCGATGCCACGGGAAAGGGTCCAAGCATATCCATTCCCCATTGCGCAAACGGCCATGGGGCACTCAAGGGTGTAAGCTCGGTGGTGGGCTGTCTCTGGATGTTGGCATACCTCTGGCATCGGTCACACTTTCTGACGTATTCAATGGAGTCACGATACATTGTCGGCCAGTAATACCCTTGGCGGAGCAACTTATGGGATAAGGATCTAGCCCCTAGATGGCTTCCATAGATTCCCTCATACACCTCACACAAGGCGTAGTCAGCTTTCGAAGGCCGGAGACATTTTAAAAGGAGCAAAGAGTATGATCTCTTGTACAGCTTGTCCTCATAAAGGATGTACTGGGAGGCTTGATTTCTGAGCTTCCGAGCTTCTTTTGCATCATGAGGGAGAACCCCATCCCTGAGATATGCCACCAGTGGGTCGATCCAACTGGGCTCATGATCAATTTTCATCATGGGCCGTGATTCTTCCATACTTGGGCACTTCAGAACTTCAAAGAGAACACCCTTGGGCAATTCAGCCGAAGCCAGCGTAGCCAGCTTGGAGAGAAGATCGACCCTGGTATTTTTCATTCTTGGAATCTGCCTGATGTTGAAGCTACTAAAGGCGGGGACGAGCTCCCTTACCTTTTCAAGATACTTAGCCATGCTGTCCTCCCGTGCTTCGTAGTTTTTGCTGACTTGTCCCACTACCAATTGGGAGTCACTGTGAACTTGGAGCCGATCTACTCCTAATTCTTTGGCGATCCTCAATCCTGCGATCAGAGCTTCGTATTTCGCTCCATTATTTATTGCAGAGAATTTAAAGTGCAGAGCATACTCTGCGATGATTCTCTCCGGACTGATCAAGATCAGACCCGCGCCTGCGCCCGACATGTTGGAGGATCTGTCCACGTAGAGGGCCCAAAAGCAATCAGGGGGGTTTGCTTCTTCTTCAGAAGAGTTCAATCGGGGCTCCAGGCCGTCAATTTCACCTTGTTCAGGTTCTGCTTCCTCTGAGATAGTGCATTCTACTATAAAATCTACCAATATCTGAGCTTTCATTGTCGGTCTAGGTCGATAGTTGATGTCGAATTCTGTGAGCTCGATCGTCCATTTCGCTATCCTCCCGGAGGTATCTACCCGGTGCAGGATCGCCTTGATCGGCTGGTCGGTGAGCAACGTTACGATGTGCCCTTGAAAGTAGGGTCGGAGCCTCTGGGCTGCAATTAACAGGGCATAAGTTAGTTTCTCCAATTTAGTATACCTGGTTTCGGCGTCTCTCAACACACGACTAATGTAGTAGATCGGCCGTTGAATTTTTGCTTCTTCCTTGACAAGAACTGCTGCGAGAGCCATAGGGGAGACCGCCAGGTACAAGAATAGCTCCTCTCCAGGCTCGGGCTTCACCAACAGCGGAGGTGAGTCGAGGTAGCTCCTTAGTTTTTCGAACACCTGTTGACACTCAGTGGTCCAACAGAAGTTCTTCGGTCGCATGAGGGTTCGAAAGAAGGGTAAGCACCATTTGGCCGACCTCGCAACGAAGCGATTCAGGGCTGCCACCCTCCCTGTAAGGTGCTGGACCTCCTTTATCGACTTCGGGGCGGCCATCTCCTGGATGGCGTAAATTTTCTCTGGATTGGCTTCAATCCCGCACCCCAATACCATGAAGCCCAGAAACTTCCCCGAGGTCATTCCGAAAGCACACTTAGTCAGGTTCAACTTCATCTTATATTTTCAGAGAGCGCCAAAGGTCTCCTCGAGGTCGACGACGTGGTTCATGGAAGATTTGCTTTTCACGAGCATATCATCCACGTAGACCTCCATGTTGCGGTCGATCTGCTCCTTGAAGATTTTGTTCACCAACCGCTGATAGGTCGCACCTGCATTTTTTAGGCCAAAAGGTATGACCCTGTAATAGTAAAGACCATGGTCAGTAATGAAAGTAGTCTTTTCTTCGTCTTCTGGTGCCATCCTGATTTGATTATAGCCGAAGAATGCATCCATAAAGGTGAGAAGCTCATGGCCTGAGGTTGTATCCACCAGTTGATCAATTCTGGGCAGAGGGTAGCTGTCCTTTGGACAGGCTTTATTCAATTTTTTGAAGTCTATACACATCCTCCACTTGCCGTTTGCCTTTTTGACTAGGACAACGTTGGAAATCTAATCAGGATAATTGACTTCTCTAATGAATCCAGCTTTCAGGAGTTTGTCCACTTCCTCGGCTATCGCTTTCTGCCTCTCCGGTGCATGACCTCGAATTTTTTCTTTCATCGGTCGATGCTTTGGATCGACGGCCAGACGGTGTTCCATGATTTCTGCGTCAATCCCCGGCATGTCAGTTGGAACCCAAGCGAAAACATCCATATTCTTTCGTAGGAAATCAATGAGCTACGTCCACACCTCTTCCCCCAGGTTGGAGCCGATCTTCACCACATGCTCCATATTCCCATCATTCAAAGGGATCGAAACCAGATCTTCGATTGGGCCGCCCCTTTCCTCAACGAGATTGTCGCGGGCATCCAATCCATCAACCGGATAGAGGTCAGATTGGTCACTTCTTTGCAAGGCTATGTTGTAGCAGTGTCTGGCCGGGGCTTGGTCTCCCTTGACTTCTCCGACCCCCTGGTTGGTAGGAAATTTCAATTTCAAATGATAGGTTGACACCACGGCCCGGAGAGCATTGAGGCCAGGTCGGCCAAGGATTGCGTTGTAGGCTGACGGCGCCTTCACCACCAGAAAATTCACTAAAGCCCTGGATTGTCTTGGATATCGACCCGCAGCTACAGTCAAAGTTAGTACCCCCTCCACCGGGACAGCATCACCGGTAAACCCTACCAGAGGGGAGCTAATCGGCCCCAAATGACCGTCAAGGATGGACATTTTTGAGAAGGCATCATAGAATAAAATATCGACCGAACTTCCATTGTCGACAAGAATGCGGCGGACATCGTAATTAGCTATATTTAAAGAAACTACAACTGCATCGTTATGAGAAAATTGAACTCCCCGAGCATCTTTTTCAGTAAAGGTTATGGATTCCTCAATCCTTTGTCGCTTGGGAGGTCCGGCCAATACGCTGGTTGTTCTCTATCGGGATTCTCCCGAGATGGTGTTGGCGAAATCTGTCGGAGGCCGATCATCGGACTGCTCCATGCCGACTGCTGTTGCCGAAGGAGGAGGAGTCTGGGAGACCGGAGATGGGGCCGGGACTTGCGGAGCTCACCTAGATCTGACCGTGGAGGCCGTTGACCGCCTGGAGGATGTCCTTCAGGGAGACATCAGGCGGAGGCCAGGCAGGAAACTGGAGGAGAGGATATCGGGGAAGATGACCGGAGGCGGTCCCGTTGAGCACTCCTTTAAGAATAAGGGTACTGCGAAGACACAGGCTCCTTCCTCCTGCGCCAATCCTATTGGTGTAAAAATCCACCTGCGTCGAAGAAGCTGGAGTCGAGGGAGTCATGGTCGCCGTCGGGACCTGCAAAGGAAGTCTAAACCAGAGTTGGGGGTTCTCTGACCAGACCCTCAGATGCTCAAGTCAGTTCTCTGCCTCAACAAGAATGGAGTACTCGAACGAAAATTTTAGCAGAGTTTTTGGGATAGAAATTAGAGCTTAGAGAATAACGTATCTGGGGTCCCCCTTTTATAGGCGGAGGGTGCAACAGACTGATAGCGATGTTTGTAACTATCTGGTAGTGGGCCGCTCGGGGTCAGGAGGAGTTTGTTATGAAGAGTAGTGGAGTGAAATCGTGGCCATCACCGTGGCCTACCACGTGGAGTCTGTTGCGGGGAGTGGAGCGGCGTCCGTTGTCGTGACTTGCCAGAGAGTGGAGGAGCCGCACGGAATCCATCGCAGGAAGTAGAGCAGAGTCATGGCCATTACTGCGGCCTGCCAGGGAGTGGTGAAGCTGCGTGGTATCCATCATAGAAAGTGGAGCAGAGTCATGGCCATTACTGTGGCCTGCCAGGGAGTGGTGAAGCTGCGTGGTATCCATCGCAGGAAGTGGAACAGAGTCATGGCCATTACTGCGGCCTGTCAGGGAGTCTAGGCCTGTCGACCGAAGCTCGATTGAAGCATTTGGTGGAGAGAGGCAGCAATCCATCTGAGAGGAGCTCGGATGTTGCTGGCGAGCCTTCTACCATTGGGTGCTGTTGGGCGTTAATACTACAGGCGAGGGCCATTCGCTGTAGGAGCTCAGTCAGATGCTTTCCGTAGACGAAGTTTAATTTCATGCAGAATTT
This sequence comes from Elaeis guineensis, assembly GCF_000442705.2. Taxonomy (NCBI): domain Eukaryota; kingdom Viridiplantae; phylum Streptophyta; class Magnoliopsida; order Arecales; family Arecaceae; genus Elaeis; species Elaeis guineensis. The sequence goes on from NC_025997.2 coordinate 53,020,570, forward strand.
TGGCAGAGGGTCGATCGGTCAGTGGGTGTCGGATGGCGCTGGAGAAGTTCATCCGCTGGAGGGGTCCAGCTGCTGGAATCCATGTGTCATAGGAATTCATCCAGAATCTGTCTGCTACAGGAGTTCGATCGGAGTCCGGCTCCCGTAGGAGTCCGGATGAAGACTACCTGCGGTCGGAGTTTGGGGATGAAGTCCGACTCCCGTAGGAGTCCGGATGAAGACTACCTGCAGTCGAAGTTCGGGGAAGAAGTCCGGCTCCCGTAGGAGTCCGGATGAAGTTTTTCTGCAGCTGGAGTCGGGGATGAAGTTCGGCTCCGGTAGGAGTCCGGATGAAGTCTTCCTGCAGTCGGAGTCAGGGATGAAGTCCGGCTCCCGTAGGAGTCCGGATGAAGTCTTCCTATAGTTGGAGTCGGGGACGAAGTCCGACTCCCGTAGGAGTCCGGATGAAGTCTTCCTGCAGTTGGAGTCGGGGATGAAGTCCGACTCCTGTAGGAGTCCGGATAAAGTCTACCTGCAGTCGGAGTCGGGGACGGAGTCTGGCTCCTGTAGGAGTCCGGATGAAGTCTTCCTGCAGTTGGAGTCGGGGATGAAGTCCGGCTCCCATAGGAGTCCGGATGAAGTCTTCCTGCAGTTGGAGTCGGGGATGAAGTTTGGCTCCCGTAGGAGTCCGGATGAAGTCTTCCTGCAGTTGTAGTCGGGGACGAAGGCCGGCTCCCATAGGAGTCTGGATGAAGTCTTCCTGCAGTTGGAGTCGGGGATGAAGTCCGGCTCCCGTAGGAGTCCGGATGAAGTCTTCCTGCAGTTGGAGTCAGGGATGAAGTCCGGCTCCCGTAGGAGTCCGGATGAAGTCTTCCTGCAGCCGGAGTCGGGGATGAAGTCCGGCTCCCGTAGGAGTCTGGATGAAGTCTACCTGCGGTCGGAGTCGGGGACGGAGCCCGGCTCCCGTAGGAGTCCGAATGAAGTCTTCCTGCAGTTGGAGTTGGGGATGAAGTCCAGCTCCCGTAGGAGTCCGGATGAAGTCTTCTTGCAGTTGGAGTCGGAGATGAAGTCCGGCTTCCGTAGGAGTCCGGATGAAGTCTTCATGCAGTTGGAGTCGGGGACGAAGTCCGGCTCCCATAGGAGTCCGGATGAAGTCTTCCTGCAGTTGGAGTCGTGGATGAAGTCCGGCTCCCGTAGAAGTCCGGATGAAGTCTTCCTGCAGTTGGAGTCGGGGATGAAGTCCGGCTCCCGTAGGAGTCCGGATGAAGTCTTCCTGTAGTTGGAGTTGGGGATGAAGTTCGGCTCCTGTAGGAGTCCGGATGAGGCTGAGCAGGTAGAAACTTGGGTGGAGTCCGCCTGTCGTGAAGAATCCGATCGACGTCGGTGGGAGTTTATCCATCGACAGAACTTGGGAACGTTGCGGAGGCTCGACCGCCGGAGAGGTTCGGAAAGATGTCGTCGAAGGTCGGACGTCGGTAGAATCCCTGGAGGGTCACTCCTGTCACGAACTTTGGCTGGGGGGTATTTTATACCCAACACATTTGTATGCATAGATTAAGTAGTAATCTAAAAATTTAAATTTAAAATTTGAATTTGAAATTTAAAATTCAAATTTTGAAATTTAAATTTTGAAATTTAAAATTTGAAATTCAAAATTCAAAAATTTGAAATTCAAAATTCAAAATTTGAAATTTAAAATTTATTTAAAATTTCAAATTTGAAATTTAAAATTTAAAATTCAAAATTTAAAATTCAAAAATTTAAAATTTGAAATTTATTTGAAATTTGAAATTTGAAATTTGAAATTTAAATTTTGAAATTGGTATATTTAGATATACTTGATCCAAATAGTAAGTAGTCTAATTGGGTTGGTTGCCATGGTCGTCCGATCATAGGAGAAAAGTAGGGTTTAAAGGCCCTCTCCTCCCATTCGATGGGGTTCTCCTATGGCGGTAGGGGTACCGATGCGATTATATCCCATGAAAATGAAGCAGCGAAAGGACTTAATTGTAAAGGTTCAATTGTAAAATTTATCATGAATGTGTTAGATTAGATCAAAAGGAATATTCATGATTTATTTTGATTGAGTTATTTTTTGTTATGTAATTAGCAATAGGATTGCTGTTTATGAAATGTGCTAATCCGTTTGTGAAATGAGTCAACACATTTGGTGAACAGAAAATAAAACCTTTCAAATTTGAAAATTATTTTCGAAATGCCAAACCCTGACCCATCAGCCCTAATACTTAATTAAAAGAATTAAGTGTTGTCTATTTGGTCTAGAATTGTGAATTAAGACTTAAGATAATTTCATAAACTTGTGGGTCAATGGGTTAGATAGATTAGGTCCATAATTGGGTTAGACCTAAGGTTAGCTTAAAAAAATGGACTAAATTAGAGTAATTGATCAAATCTAATCAAAAGTTGAATTAGATTAGATTAAGGACACTCTAGACTCAACTCCAATAGTTGTAGTTGAATGGGTCCATATCTTTAACTAGACCAAGATGGACTTAATTTATGGCTACGCGGTGGAACCCTATTTACTAAGTTGATCAAATTAAAACTAATGAACCGGTTGGTGTCTAAGGTAAGTTAGGCAGTCTGACCAATGGTTTTTAACTGGAAGCTACTCGCATTGATTCAATCTCTAACGAGTTAATGGCACATCCCTTCCTCTGATCTCACTACCTGGCCAACCTGGTGAGTTAGGTTTTGATTAGATCACTTGGTGATTAGGGCTCACCCATGTCATTAGGTAAATCAGTGTGACTGATTTAGGTTCTCCTAATGCCGGCTTTAATTAAATCCTTTTTAATCTGACTTGATGAAGTCAGTGGGAGGATTGAAATTGGCTGGTTAATTTCTTCTCTTCTATCCTTTAATAAAATCCTCAAAAATTATGAGGTCCCTAAAAATGATTAAGTTATAGTGATAACTAAGTCATAGCCTCCTATTAAGTGAGTGATAATGAGTTCATTAGTTTAATAATCACTGGAGGCCTAAAGGCCTGGTGCTTATTGACTAATGGAATTATCATTCATAATATGATAATTTGGTTGAGTTTTTTTGATGGTGGTCAGGTTGGCCAGCCAAAGTCAGGCCTGATCATTTATTGGTCTGATTCACCAAATCAAGTCATGTTAATGGTTGGACCTAACCAGATCTTTTTAGTGGAGGCCAAAGCCTACTGATTAGGTTCTAGGGCAAAATTAATTACTAGATGTTGTTTAGAGAAATAACTGGTTATGAACCTACCCATAGATGCACATGGGTTGACCAACCAAAGGTGGGCCGTGTGTGGTCTGTGTGGATTCTAGTACCCACTAAGGAATTAAAGTAATTCCTCGAATTGGAGGTTAAGGCTACCAGTTCGTAAAGATACTGGGAGAAACTTTAGACTAAAATTCAAGTCTTTAGTATTAATAATTTATATACTAATAAAGGTCTGATTTTTCTTTATGCACCTATGGCCACTACCCTGTCGCTTCGATCATTATTAGATAATGACAAGCTCATGGGACTTAATTTCGATAGCTGGTATCAAAAATTGAAAATCGTCCTTGAGCATGAATGGATCCTTTATGTTGTAACGGATCCGGCACCTGAGGAGCCAGCCCCGAACGCAGAGGGGCGGTCCGAGATACTTACCAGAAGTGGCTCAACAATCGCACCATCATTCGGTGCATAATGCTGGCAGCAATGAATGATGAGTTCAGCTGTAGATTCGAAAATGCCTAGTCACAAGAGATGCTTCAAATGTTGAACGACTCCTTTGGCATGCCTGACGACGTTGAAAGGCACAAAACTAGTTGTGCCATTTTCAATGCTTGGATGAGGGATGGAGCCTCAATCATCGATCATGTACTATACATGATCGAAATGATTGAGTGCCTAAGTAAACTGGGCTTTTCCTTGCGCGAGCAGCTCGATAAGGATGCGATCCTTAATTCTTTGCCCAAGTCCTTCCTCCCCTTCCTTACTCATTTTCAGATGACAAAGCCTGCAATGAACTACCACGGCTTGTTGGGGTTGCTGCAGAACTTTGAGAAGGACCACCAGCTCCATAAGGAGTCGGTGAATATTGTGGGAGGGTCTTCTTTTGGTCGTCGATCCTTTAAGAAAGGGAAGAAGAACAAGAAGAAGAAGAATAAGAAGGTGCGGTCGCATGCTGGGACGTCTGCACAGGGTCAGACCAAAAAGTGCAAGCCTGACTTGAGCCAGGTGGAGTGCTTCTTTTACAAGAAGCAGGGGCACTGGAAGAGGAACTGTCCTCTATACATTGCCTCCCTGGACCTGAACAGGCCGAAGAAGAAGCAAGGTAATTATATGATAACACCTTGCAACTTTTTTATTTGTGATACTACTGCCTGGGTATTGGATACCGCAAGCCCTTATCATATTTGTAATTCGATATAAGGTCTGCAGGTCGGTAGGAGATTTGATGAAGGTGAGAGGTTCCTGAACATTGGAGATGAAAGCAAAGTTCCAGTTCTAGCTTTAGGAATCATGAACCTTATAATCAACTCTCGTAATGTAATTCTAAGTGAATATCACTATTGTCCAAATTTTTTATTAAATATTATTTTTGTAGGCCTTTTGGCCATGTACAGTTATGAATTTTTAATAAAAGAAAACGTTTGTAATATCATTTTGAATGGTGTTACAATGTTTGTTGGACAACTAAATAATAAAATTTACTTACTATCACAGCCTGTTAATATGGTTCAAACCTCCGGTAAATACCCTAGAATGGATAATATGTCAGAAGTCTATCTTTGACATTGTAGGCTAGGTCATATCAATAAAAATAGGATAAACAGGTTGGCTCAAGAAGGAATTCTTGAAGTTGGTGATTGTGAATCACTTCCAACCTATGAGTCCTGTCTTCTTGGGAAGATGACCAAGTCACCTTTTACTGAAAAAGGTGAGCAAGCCAGTGAACTCTTGGGTCTGATACATTCTGATGTATGTGGACCCATGAGCTCAAGTGTAAGAGGTGGATATTTCTACTTCATAACCTTCACAGACGACCTATCGAGGTATGGGTATGTCTACTTAATGAAGCATAAGTCGGAGTCGTTTGAAATGTTCAAACTATTCTGAAATGAGGTAGAAAAATAAACTGGGAAGTGTATTAAAACTCTTCGATCTGATCGAGGAGGTGAATACCTTTCCAATGAATTTCTGACATATCTTGGGGAGAATGAGATTCTCTCTTAGTAGACTCCTCCTAGAACACCACAGCATAATGCTGTGTCTGAAAGGAGGAATCGGACCTTATTGGACATGGTTCGATCCATGATGGGGTTTGCTGGTCTGCCGATCTTCCTCTGGGGATATGCACTCGAATCGACTTGTTACCTTCTAAATAGAATTCCGAGTAAGTCTGTAACCAAAACACCTTATGAGATATGGATAGGATGTAAGCCAGTACTCTCGCACCTTAGGGTTTGGGGGTGTCCTGCTTATGTTAAATGTTTAATTATGGATAAGCTTGGAGCTAGGTCTGACAAGTGTTTTTTTATAGGATACCCAAAAGAGACCAAAGAATATTATTTCTACCTAGCTGATGAGCAGAAGGTGTTCGTCAGTCTTAAGGCAATCTTTTTAGAAAAGGAGTTCCTTGGTGAAGGGACTGTTGCCTCTAAGGTCGAACTTGAGGAAGTTCGGTAGGTGAAAAAACCGACATAAGTTGCTGAACCTGAACCAGATTTGGTTAGATCAGATTTGGAGCCCATTGTTCCTGCACCCTTAAGGCGGTCTGGTAAAGTACCACGTCAAACAGATAGATACTATGGTTTCTTGGTTGGGACAGCGATCCTGTCGAACTTGATGTAAATGATGAGGATTCGATCACCTATATGGATGCAATGCAGAGACCTGGCTCTGAGAAATGGCTAGAGGTCATGAAATCCGAAATGGAGTCCATGAAGGTCAATGATGTGTGGACATTGGTTGACCCACCCGAAGGAGTAAAACCCATAGGGTGTAAGTGGGTCTTCAAGAGGAAGAGGGGCACAGACGGAAAGGTGGAGACCTATAAAGCCCGTCTGGTTGTCAAGGGATATCGTCAACATTATGGTATAGACTATGATGATATATTTTTTCCTGTGGCAATACTCAAATCCATTCGGATTATGCTTGCGATAGCTGCCCATCTGGACTATAAAATCTGACAGATGGATGTGAAGACAGCTTTCCTAAATGGAGAGCTGTACGAAGAGGTGTATATGATACAACCTAAAGGGTTCACATCCACAGATGAGTCTAAAGTGTGCAGGCTACAAAGGTCCATTTATGGACTTAAGCAGGCATCCCAGAGTTGGAACATACATTTTGATAGCACGATCAAAACGTATGGCTTCATTAAGAATGGAGAAGAGCCTTGCATTTATAAGTGGGCTAATGGTCCAGTAGTGGTATTTCTTGTGTTGTATATGGATGATATTCTCTTAATCGAAAATGATGTCCCTATATTACAAGGAATAAAGATTTGGCTGTCATCACAGTTCTCCATGAAGGATTTGGGAGAAGCTTCCTACATCCTAGGGATGAGGATCTATAAGAATAGATCTAAAAGGTTGCTTGGCTTATCCCAGTCCACGTACATTGATACTATGTTGAAGAGGTTCAGCATGGAGAATTTCAAGAAAGGCTATCTACCGATAGGCCATGGAATTTCTCTCTCGAAGAGGGATTGTCCGACAACACCTCAAGAGAGAGAGCGTATGGATAGAATTCCATATGCTTCAGCAGTGGGATCTATCATATATGCCATGACATATACACAACCAGATGTGGCATACTCACTAGGGGTAGTGAGTAGATACCAATCTGATCCAGGGGAGAATCACTGGAAGGTTGTTAAAATCATCTTGAAGTATTTAAAAAATACTAAGGATCAGTGGCTTGTTTATGGTGAATCGAACTTGAGACTTATAGGGTTTACAGACTCCGATTTCCAGTCTGATCATGATGACAGCAAGAGTATGTCGGGATTTATTTTTACCCTTAATGGTGGGGCTATCTGCTGGAAGAGTTCCAAGCAGCACACTGTGGCTGATTCAGTTTGCGAGGTAGAGTATGTCGCTGCATCAGATGCTGCTAAAGAAGCAGTGTGGCTGAGAAAATTTATCATCGAGCTCAGAGTAGCACCCTCCCTTGTTGGTTCAGTTCTACTCTACTATGACAGCTCTGGAGCCATTACTCAGGCGAAGGAACCGAAGGCACACCAGCGGACGAAGCATATTCTGCGCTGCTACCATCTCATCTGAGAAATCATGGATAGAGATGATGTCGACCTTCAGAAGATCGACGGGAAGAAGAATCTGGCCGACCCATTCACTAAAGCCATTGCGATGAAGGAGTTTGATGACTTCAAGTCAAAGATGGGTATTAGATACTGCACCGATTGGCTTTAGGCCAAGTGGAAGATTGTTGGGAATAGTATCCCAAAGCCAATCGTCAGCCTGTTGACGGTTGTGCTCTTTCTTGTATTAGTATATGAATTATAAATTAATAAAAGTTATTAATAATATTTTTCATCATAAATTATTTCATCTTCTAATGAACTCCTGTGTTGTGGTGAAGTCCTTAGGACTATTTAGACTCGATAAAGGAGGATTTATCATTTAGTCATTAAATCTGTTCGCGACCAAACGATATGTTGTTACCAAGGACAACAATATTTATCAAGCATAGGTCGTTGTGTGCCATATAGATTGGTTGTCCTCTTAACCAAGGAGTGTGAGACACTGGTATGGCATACAGGTGAGATGTAAGGGTACATCTGCACTGAACGTGACCGACTCCAGAGCTTTTTTTGCTATCAAAATTTGCTCCGATGGGATATTGGTATTACTGTCCCTCCGACCTGAGACCGCCACGGTGACTTGCAAGCAACTCACTGCACTTAGGCACTGGACTATCTGAATTTCTAATTTAGTGACAGAAGGCTGTTGGGTGTAGTCAAGTACTTGACTTATCGGTGCATGTGTCAAGATGGGATTGACTACTCCAGTTCAGGAGCTGTGTACAGTCATGTTTCAATTTAGCAAAACCTTGGCCAGGGTAGTCCTAGTGAGGAGTCATAGGACTATTTGAGTTAAGCACGATTCGGATGATCTAATCAGGATTGACAGTTTAACGCTGAGTCATCCTATACACAGGGGTCAAAAGGGATGAATTATCAGTAACCATATTCGCGTAGGTTCTGAATGTTGCGATTGCGACTATTCGACCTATCCGAACATCGAATACCATTGCTAGATGGTCACTTCGATTAGTATAGGAATTGGTTCCTATGCTACCGGCTTAGGTTTGAACCTATGGGGTCACACACATTAGAGGTTCTTATCTGATCTGATGGCTGGTGAAGAGGCCCACTGGACTGGGACTCTTCGACCAAGAGTCCTAATGCTCAAGGACTCTGAGTCCTACATGTTTGGAACTCTGTGATCAAGAATCAAGATTCTTTGATCATGAGTTCCACATATTTTGCGTATCGGGGTCAAGAGTCTCACTGGTTTGGGACTCTTCGATCAGGGTTTCATATCGATAGACTTTGATGCCCGATTACCCATCAGATTTGGACTCAGTATTTATGAGAGGTTTAATTAGTGATTTGATCACTAATTAACTCAATTTGATTGAGAAATTATTTTTGGATCAAGTCTAATTTAATTATATTCAGTTGGGTTTGACCCAATTAGGTTAAGAGTTGACCTAATCGTCAAGGTGGTTTGGTCCCTGATTTGATCAGGGGTTGGGCTTAGTCAATTTCTGATTTGATTAGGATTTTATTGAGCCTAATTAAGCCTAATTGTGTTGGATTTAACTTAGTCTAATTGTGTCTAACCTATTTTAATAAGGTTGGTTCAATTAGGTTGATTTAATATTTGAAACCACCTTGACTTATCTTTCTGCACCACCTCACCTCACCTGTGCCTATTTGAATTCACGAGAAACAAGTTCTCATGAATTTTCTCCCACGTAAAAACCTTCCCACGTCCCTCCTTTGTGCACCATTTTGAGTGGATAAAGATGGTTGATTGGCCATTCAAATTCAAATGAAGTTTAAATTTGAATGGGCAACTAATCTCATGCGCCACCTTATCCACTTGTGCGCCACTTATTCTACATGAGAAAAAGTTTCTCGTGTAAATTCTCCATGCACAAAGAACCCACATCCCCTTCTTCTCATGCCAAGAGTGGATAATGATTGGTTGGTTAGCATTTGAATTTAAATTCGATTTGAATTCAAGTGAGCAACCACCTGGCTTTATCCTCTCACGCGGTGAAAATGCTGTAAAGATGCGATCTTGCACCATTTTAAAAGGAAAGAGAAGGTGGGGTATGCATAGATCTAATCTGAGAGAGAAAGGGTGGTGTGAGAAAGGCTCTGTGCATGAGAAAAGAAAAGAAAAGAAGAGAAAAAAAAAAGAAACAGAAAGGGCGCAGGGTTTTTCTGAGAGTACCCTAGGGTTTCTGCCTAGGATTCGGAAAGTGAGAAGGTGAGCTACGAATGTCGTGAGTCCACCAGATTTTAGGAAGAGCTTCATCAACCTCTCAAGTATCTCTGCTGATGATCTGGAGCATACGAAGAATCGATAGACACCGATCGAAGGAGTTCAATCAGCATCGACCGTCAAAAGGGTTCTATGACGAACTAGCATTTGTGAGGAGTCAATCAGATCGAAAACTTTGTGTGAATGATTCACAGAGGCCAGACATACTATGTGGCTGTATTGCGATGATCAGACCTTCTCGACGGTGATCAGACTGCAGCGATCGACTACCTGCATGAGGGTAATGTGTTCTGAACACATAACAGTAAAATATTTACTATAGAATTCAAAATTTTAAATTTAAATACATACTATATATATCATATTTAGATCCTTATATAGGATTAATATATATTAATTAATTAAATTAATTAATAATTTCTACTATAAAATTATAATTTTGAAAAAAATTTAAAATTACTGTTTTACCCCTGTACTATTTTTTCCATAAGATCTTACTTAGCTAAAATATTATAGCTTGTTGTGTTAACACAAGGCTAACAATATTTTAGAGATCAAGATAAAATATTGAGAATTGCATGAGATGTAATTGGAAAGAGTTTTCTATCTATAAACTCATAAGGGTTTGTTGTGTTAACACAAGATCGTTATGAGGAATTAGGGTCTCAATTCTACTAAGATAAATATAAAATATATCTCATTTATCATAGGAGAGGGCTATGATATCTGATAAAATAGTGAGAGACATAACTAGTTTTAAAAATTCTCATCTAGTTATGCATGTCAAACATGAGTGATCTGCTTATACTATTATTTTATATAGATTTAAGTCTACATTATGGCTTCTTTATTTTTACCCCATGATATAATAAATAAAACTATGTTGATCGATACGACTATGTAGATTGGTTGAGAAACTTACAAATTAAGTTTATATCAATAAAGAACTCTGATATTCTGGATATTTCTGATCCTAGATTGGTCAGTAATAATGAGAAGGCAATGATGTCCATATGAATATTATTTGTGGCAAATTTGAAAATTAGGAGTATAATTGTAAGAATAATCTTATAAGATTGAAGTACGGTGTAAGTGTAACATCAAAAGGTGTGTATATGATACAGATTTATTTTTTAATTGAGTGATTCAAACTCTGATATTTGGATATTGGATACCACCTGTGGATCATACTTTTGTAGTTCGTTACTGTAACTACAGAATATCAAAGATCTGAAAAGAGATAACTTCGAGCTTTATGGTGCAAGTGGAGAGTCCATTAGCATAGAGGTTGTGGGAATCTGTATGCTTGATTTATCTTCAGATAAAATTTTAGAATTAAAAAATTGTTATTCATGCCAAAGGTCATTAGAAATATTATTTCTATACCTTTGTTATTAAAATAAGTTTATGAAATAAAGCTAATAAAAAATAGATACTCTATTTTTTTTTCTAATGAATTTTATGGCAATGGTTATATTGATAACAATCTTTTAATTCTTGCACTCAATAAAATATTTTTTATATTGAAAGAAATATGAAAATAAAGAGAGAAAATATGAATGTTACATATCTTTGGCATTATCGCCTTGGTCATATTAGTGAGTCAAAGATAAACAAGTTATACAAAGAAGAATTCTTTGACCTAAATGATTATGAATCATTGAGAACTTATAAATCTTGTCTCATGGATAAGATGACCAAGACTCTATTTTTCAGATATGGAGAGAGGACAAGTGAGTTGTTAGCTCTAGTATATATCGATGCATATGGACCGATAACAACTCAGGCCAGAAGAAGATACTTCGATCTTTATAGATGATTTATTAAGGTTCAGATATGTGTATCTTATGAAACATAAATTTGAAGCTTTTGATAAGTTCAAGGAGTACCAAGGTATGGTCGAGAAATAAACTGAAAAAAAAGTATCAAGCTTCTTCGATCTGATCGAGGAGGAGAATACTTATCCATTGAATTTCTTGATCATCTTAAAAGTAAAGGTATTCTCTCTGAATGGATCCCTCCTAATATGCCTCAGTTAAATGGTGTAGCAGAAAGGAGAAATCATACTGTGATGGATATGATGCGATCCATAATATGCTTCATTGATCCCCCAATATCTTTCTAGGGATAATGCCCTAGAGACTGCCACATATATATTAAACAGAATACCTTCAAAGTCTATTGCAAGCACTCCATATGAGATATGAAATGAAAGGAAGCCTAATCTTAAACATCTTAAGACTTTGGGCTATCTCACTTATATCAAAAATATTTTTGGACATAAGCTTAATGTTAGATCAGACAAGTGTAGGTTTGTAGAGTATCTTAATAAAATTAATAGATATTATTTCAACCACCCTACTGAATAAAAGGTGTTTGTTAGTAGGCACGCCACTTTTTTGAAACATGAATTTATCCAAGAAGGAGGCAGTGGGAGGAATATTGAATTTATGAAAGTTCATGATCTACAAATCGATCCAAAAATACCAGTGGTTGGGCCACAAGAAGATCCTCAATCAAAAGTACCCAAGGATGAGGTACATCCACTATACACATCTCTTCTCCGAAGGTCAGATAGAGTGTGTCAAGCATCTCTGAGATATAATTTTATCATTGAGAATAACAATTCTATCAACATCATTTAGAATGTTGATCCACTGACCTATTCGAAAGCTGTCATGAATAGAGACTCAAACAGATAACTGAAAGCTATGAAATCTGAGATGGACTCGATGAATACCAACCAAGTGTAGAACTTGGTTGATGCACTTGAGGGTGTGATCCCAATAAGGTGCAAGTGGATCTTCAAAAAGAAGATCAGAGTAGATGGCCAAGTAGAAACCTACAAAGCTAGGTTAGTGGCGAAGGGTTTCAGTCAAAGGCAAGGAATTGACTATGATGAAACCTTCTCACTAGTGGCTATTCTCAAGTCCGTCCAGATTTTGCTTGTTATAGCAGCATACTACGATTATGAAATCTGATAGATGGATGTCAAGATCGATTTTTAATAGTAATCTAAAGGAAGAGGTCTATATGACTCAGTCAAAGATATTTATCTCAAGTGGGAGAGCAAATCAAGTATGAGACTAATAAGATCCATCTATGGATCGAAGCAGATTTTGAGGAGCTGGAACATCTGATTTGATATGACAGTCAAAGAGTTTGGCTTTATCAAAAATATGGATGAACCATGTATATATAAGAAGACAAGTGGAAGTGTTATTGTCTTCTTAGTTCTGTATGTCGGTGACATACTACTCATTGGGAATGATATCCCAATGATGCAATCGATCAAAATTTGGCTATCAAATAAGTTTTTCATAAAAGACTAGGGTGAAGCATCCTATATACTAGGTATAAAGATCTATAGAGATAGATCTAAAAGGATGTTAGGCTTATCCCAGTCATGGTACATAGATCTCATATTAAAGAGATTTAATATGGAGGCAAGTAAGAAAGGTTACTTGTCTGTAAGTTATGGTATACGTATCTCTAAGAAAATATGTCTTAAAGACACCAGAAGAGAGGAAAAGGATGAATAAAATCTCTTATGCTTCGGCTGTGGGATCAATTATGTATGCCATGCTATGTAACAAGCCTGATGTAGCTTATGCTTTAGGCATAGCTAGTAGATTTCAGGCTGATCTAAGGAAGGATCATTGGAAAGCAGATGATAGCAAGTCAATATCAGGGTATGTGTTTATCCTAATTAATGGGGCAGTGAGTTGGAAGAGTTCCAAACAGCAGATAGTAGCTGACTCAACTACTGAGCCAGAGTATGTTGCTGCTAGTGAAGCCATTAAGGAAGCTATCTGGATGAAAAAACTCATCATAGATTTAAGAATCATTCCTAAGATTGAAGGATCGGTGTCACTCTATTTTCATAACACTGGGACTGTTATTCAAAATAAGAAACCTAAGTCTCATTATAGATCCAAGCACATCCTCAGACGTTTCTATCTCGTTAAAGATAAGATGTTATCTTTGAATGAGTAGACAGAAAGAACAATATAGCAGATCTATTCATTAAGGCTATACCACAGTAGCTATATGATCGCCATCTTAATTGTATGAGATACAAAGGCGATTGGCTTTAGCGCAAGTGGGAGATTGAAAGAAGAGTGCCCTATAAGCCAATCGTAAGTGTGTTGCGATGGGACTTTCTTTAAAATTTTTCAACTCATGAAACGACATTTATCATTTGAGGCATTGATTCATCATATTAGCTGCATCTTAATATATCTAAGATTATGATGAATTCCAAAGATTAGGATAATGATTTTAAAAGATATGAATGGGTCATGCTAGTGAGACCTAAAATTCTAAAATCCTAATCTTAAATATTTCTGATCGTAGGAGCATTGAGTCGGGGATCAATGTTTCAGATAGACTAGCACATCCTATGTATGCTCAATGGAGAGGGTGGCAGATCTCACTAGCAACTTGTGTGAGACACTAATACAAGGATGTGGGTGCTCATTTGAGAAATGAGTCCACTAAATTGACTCGATGAAAGAGAACATCTAATGGAATCCTTATTTGCATGTCAAAGATGGTTCTCTAAGTGAAAGTTGCGCAAGTGATCCTTAGACCTGAAACCACCATGGAATCTTGTGCACATGAACCCATATTTTGGTTCATAGTCAGGCATGACATTAAGACATGTACGGAGTGTTCTGGATATGGTGGAGTGTGTATGAAGGTTGTGAGTAGGTCAATATGGAATCGATCACTCCTAGTAAGAGAAGATTACATCCTGTGTATTCTCAATCCTAGATGACTCAGAAAAGTCTTTTGGCCAAAAGTAGGAAGGAGATTAGAAAGAATTTTTAATACTTCTTCATTGGAGTTATTATTGGTTAATTGAGAATCGATATGAATATGTGTTTGAGTTTGACATGATTCCATACTCATGAACATATTCAGGGTGCAAGGATGATTAGAAGATTGAATTGCACGATAATTTACCACTGAAGGGTAGATTAGGTATTTTCATCAAATTTTACATCTTCTGGATAGTCATGATACGTTGCTAGATGTCAATCTTGACATGTAAGTTTTTGATCGAATTAAAGAGTTTAATTCGATTGTCAATTAGAAATAATTCTAATTATTGAACTCGGGTTAACTCGATTGGATCAAAATCGATTAGATTGAAATCTAATCAAATTTGATCAACTTATATCTGAACCTACTACCAGCTAGATGTGGAACCCAATGGGTCACACACATATAAAAATTGGCCAAGGATCCTTTTGAAAAAGGTTGATTGAAATTTTGGATTCAATCAGGGTTACGGTAAGCATGCTAGCACGTGTGGAAACCCTTGCTCCTTTGGAGACCAATTTGGTCCCATCCCTTGCTAATTAGCTAGGCTAATTTAGTAGATATTTGGATCAAGTCATGTCACCTAGAAGCACCCCAAATTGGGGCACCACATCCCATGTTAATGCTAATTATGAAGAGTCCAAGTTGTGGTGGACTCTTGGTGCAAAACAGGTTCTGCGTACAAGTGTTGTCATGGACAGAAGAAAAA
Source organism: Elaeis guineensis (assembly GCF_000442705.2). Taxonomy (NCBI): domain Eukaryota; kingdom Viridiplantae; phylum Streptophyta; class Magnoliopsida; order Arecales; family Arecaceae; genus Elaeis; species Elaeis guineensis. The sequence continues at coordinate 53,035,615 of NC_025997.2, forward strand.
AATTATTTTGGAACAGTTTTAAGGACTAATCGATAAATCTTCTCTTTATCGAACTTAAATAGTCCTAAGAACTTCATCATAACAATGGAGTTCATTAGAAGATGAAAGCTTATGATGAAGATGCCAAATATATATTTTATTTTTTAACAAATCAATTATAATACTTGGTTGCTCAACCGTCAACAGCTTGACGATTGGCTTTTTGAGAAACATTTCCCAACAACTCCCACTTGTCCTAAAGCCACTCGGCACAGTATCTAATACCCATCTTCGACTTGTGGTTGTCGAACTCCTTTATCGCCAAGGCTTTAGCGAAGGGGTCGGTCAGGTTTTTCTTTCCGTCGATCTTCTGAAGGTCGACGTCACCTCAATCCACGATCTCTCAGATCAGGTGGAAGCAGTGCAAGATGTGCTTTGTTCGCTGGTGTGCTTTGGGTTCCTTTGCCTGAGCTATGGCACCAGTGCTATCGCAGTAGAGCAGGACTGGACCATCGAGGGAGGATGCTACTCCGAGCTCGTTGATGAATTTTCTCAGCCACACAGCTTCCTTCACGGCATCCGATGCTGTGATGTACTTCGCTTCACAAACAGAGTCTGCCACAGTATGCTGCTTGGAACTCTTCCAGCAGATGGCTCCACCATTCAGAGTAAAGATATAACCCGACACGCTCCTGCTGTCATCATGGTCAGATTGAAAGCTAGAGTCTGTGAACCCCACAAGTTTCAGATCTGACTCGCCATAAACCAACCTTTGGTCCTTAGTATTTCTCAAATACTTAAGAATGGCTTTAACCACTTTCCAGTGATTTTCTCCAGGATCAGATTGGTATCTACTCACTACTCCTAGTGAGTATGCCACATCTGGTCTTGTACATGTCATGGCGTACATGATAGATCCCACGGCTGAAGCATATGGGACTCTACTCATACGCTCTCTCTCTTCAGGAGCTATCGGACAATCCTTCTTAGAGAGAGAAATTCCATGGCCTATCGGCAGATAGCCCTTCTTGGAATTCTCCATGCTGAACCTCTTCAGCACAGTGTCTATGTATATGGACTGGGATAACCCAAGCATCCTTTTAGATCTATCCCTATAGATCTTCATCCCTAGGATGTAGGATGCTTCACCCAAGTCCTTCATGGAGAACTGTGATGACAACCAAACTTTTATTCCCTGTAGTGCGGGGATGTCATTCTGATTAAGAGAATGTCATCCATGTACAAGATAAGGAATACCACAACTGGACCATTTGCCCATTTATAGATGCAGGGCTCTTCTCCATTCTTAATGAAGCCATACGTTTTGATCACCTTATCAAAACACATGTTCCAACTCTGAGAAGCTTGCTTCAGTCCATAAATGGATCTCTGAAGCTTGCACACCTTGGACTCATCTGTGGATGTAAACCCCTCAGGTTATATCATATACACCTCTTCGGTCAGCTCTCCATTCAGAAAAGCTGTCTTTGCATCCATCTGCCAGATCTCATAATCTAGATGGGCAGCTATTGCAAGCATTATCCGAATAGATTTGAGCATTGCCACAGGGGAAAATGTCTCGTCATAGTCAATACCATAACGTTGACGATACCCCTTGGCAACCAGACGGGCTTTATAGGTCTCCACCTTTCCGTCTGCGCCCCTCTTCCTTTTGAAGACCCATTTACACCCAATGGGTTTAACCCCTTCAGGTGGGTTAACCAATGTCCATACATCGTTGACCTTCATGGACTCCATTTCGAATTTCATGGCTTCAAGCCATTTCTCGGAATCAGGTCTCTGCATTGCATCCATATAGGTGATCGGATCCTCATTATTCTCATCAAGTTTGATGGGATCACCGTCCCGGACCAAGAAACTGTAGTATCTATCCGGTTGATGCGGTACTCTACCAGATCGCCTTAATGGTGCAGGTACATTGGGCTCCGAATATGATCTAATCATATCAGACTCAGGTTCAGCTATTGGTGTCGGTTCTTCTACCCATTGAACTTCATCAAGTTCAATCTTAGAGGCAACGGTTCCTTCACCAAGGAACTCCTTTTCTAAAAAGATTGTCTTAAGGCTGACGAACACCTTTTGTTCATCAGCAGGGTAGAAAAAATATCTTTTTGTCTCTTTGGGGTACCCTATGAATGAGCATTTGTCAGACCTAGGTCCAAGTTTGTCTGTGACTAATCGTTTGACATAGGCCGGGCACCCCCAGACCCTAAGGTGTGAAAGTGCTGGCTTACGTCCCATCCATATCTCATATGGAGTCTTAATTACAGACTTACTTGGAATCCTATTTAACAGATAACTGACCGATTCGAGTGCATATCCCCAGAAAGATATCGGCAAGCTAGCAAAACCCATTATGGATCGGACCATGTCTAACAAAGTCCGATTCCTCCTTTCAGACACACCATTATGCTGTGGTGTTCCTGGAGGAGTCCATTGGGAGAGAATCCCATTCTCTCCTAGATATGTGAGAAACTCACTAGAAAGGTATTCCCCTCCTCGATCAGATCAAAGAGTTTTAATACTCTTCTCAGTTTGTTTTTCTACTTCACTTCAGAATTGTTTGAATATTTCAAATGAATCCGACTTATGTTTCATCAGATAGACATATCCATATCGGGATAGGTCATCCGTGAAAGTTATGAAGTAGAAATATCCACCTCTAGCACTGGTGCTCATGGGCCCACATACATCAGTATGTACTAGGCCCAAGAGCTCAGTAGCTCTCTCACCTTTTTCAGTAAAAGGTGACTTGGTCATTTTACCAAGAAGACAGGACTCACGGTTGGAAGTGATTCACAATCACTAACTTCGAGGATTCCCTCTTGAGTCAACCTGTTTATTCTGTTCTTGTTTATATGACCTAGCCTATAGTGCCATAAGTAGATATCTGATACACTATCTAATCTAGGGTGCTTGCCAGTTGAATAGACTACATTAACAGGTTGTGATAACATATACACACCATTGTTCAAATGTCCACAAAAAATAGTAACACCATTCTCAATGATATTACAAATTTGTTTCTTTATTGAAATTTCATAATCATTTTTGGCCAGAAGGCCTATAGAAATGATATTTAAAAAGAAACTGGGACAGAAATGACAATCATTAAGAACAACAATATGGAATTCAAATACAAGTTTCAAGATTCCTAATGCTAGAACTGAAACTGGTCTTTCATCTCCAACGTTCAGGAACCTCTCGCCTTGCTCGAATCTCCTACTGACCTGCAACCCCTACAACGAATTGAAAATATGATAAGGGCTACCGGTATCCAATACCCAGTCAGTTATATCACAAATAGAGAAATTGCAAGGAGTTATCATATAAATACCTTGCCTAGCGACAACTTGCTGCTTTCTCTGCCTGTTCGGGTCTAGGGAGGCAATGTACTGGGGATAGTTCCTCTTCCAGTGCCCCCGCTTCTTGCAAAAGAAGCATTCAGCTTGACTCTTATCGGGTTTGATCTTTTTGGTCTGGCTCTGCACTGATGTCCCAGCCTGAACTTGCACCTTCTTCACTTTCTTCTTCTTGTTCTTCTTTCCTTTCTTAAAAGGTCGAGAACCAGAAGACGAACCTCCCACTAAGTTCACCGACTCCTTATGGAGTTGGTGATCTTTCTCAAAGTTCTGAAGTAACCCCAGTAATCCGTGGTAGTTTACTTTAGGCTTTGTCATTCTATAATGAGTGAGGAATGGGAGATAAGACTTGGGCAGCGAGTTCAATATTGCATCTTTCCTAAGCTGTTCATGCAAGAAAAAGCTAAGCTTGCTCAATCGTTCCATCAGCTCGATCATATACAATACATGATCAGTGATAGAGGCACCATCCTGCATTTTGGCGTTGAAGATGGGACAACTAGTCTTGTGCCTCTCCACGTCATCGGGTGTGCCAAAGGCATCCTCCAACACTTGAAGCATGTCCTTTGGCTGAGCCATCTCGAATCTGCGACTGAACTCGTCACTCATGGCAGCCAGCATGATACAACGCACCGTGGTCTGATCACTGAGCCACTTCTGGTAAGTGTCTCTGACTGTTCCACATGCATTGATAGCTGACTCCTCAGGTGCAGGATCCATTATCACATATAGGATCTGTTCATGCTCCAGGACTATCTTCAACTTTTGGTACCAGCTACCGAAGTTGGGTCCCACCAACTTATCATTGTCCAACAATGATCGGAGTGATAGGGAAGTGGCCATATTTGCACAAAGGAGAACCATAACCTAATTAGTAATTGATTCATTAAACCTAAAGATTTGGACTTTAATCAAAAGGTTTCTCCCACTATTTTATTCGAATTGGTAGCCTCTACCTCCAATTCGAGGAATTACCTTAATTCCTTAGCGGGTACTAGAATCCACTTAGACTGCACACAAGCCCAACTTTGGTTGGCCAACCCATGTACATCTAGGGGTAGGTTCATAACCAATTGTTTCTCTAAACAATTTCTAGTAATTTTAATTTTGCCCCAGAAACCTAATCAGTAGGCTTTGGCCTCCATTGTAAGGATCCAGTTAGGTCCAACCATTAACATGATCATACATGGTGTATCTAACCAATGAATGATTAAGTCCAACTTTGGTTGGCTCACCTAACCACCATTAGAGAGACACTTTCAAGTCATCATATGATGAGTGATAATTCCATTAGTCAACAAGCACCAGGCCTTTGGGTCTGCAATGATTATTGAGTTAATGGACTCATTATCAAACACCTTAATGGGAGGCTATGACTCAGTTATCCCCATAACTTTATCATTTTAAGGACCTAATAATTTTAGAGGATTTAAATAATATAGAGGATGAAGTCAGATGAACCAGCTTATCATGATCCTCCCACTGGCTTCACCAAGTCAGCTTAAGGGAGACCAGGGCTGGTCTAGGAGCACCTAAATCAGTCACACTGATTTACCTAGCTGACATGGGTCAGCTCGAATAGTCAAGTGATCCGATCAAAATATAATTTCACCAAGAGGCCAGATAAGTTCGATCAGTGGGAGCGTCTGCCAAAGCTTGCCTTAGACACCATCAGAAATGGCCAGGTAAGCGGGCTCCCAATTAAAAACCACCGGTCTGGTTTACCTTAGATACCAACTGGTTTAATTAGTTTCGATTAGATCAACCTAACAGTTCGTGCTAGACCGCTTAGCCAAGAATCAAGTCCATTTGGTTCTCGTTAAAGACATGGACTTGACCAACTACAACTATTGTAATTGATCTAGAGAATCCTTGACCTAATCTAAGACAACAATTGATTAGATTTAGTCAATTCTCTAATTAAGTCCATCTTCAATCTAACCATAGGTCTAACCCAATTAATGGACCTAATTCCCACTAACCCATTAACCCAATGTGTTATGGTTTGTGTCTTAGGTTCTTCAATTCACAATCCTAGAACCTAATCAAACAACTTCTTAATTCTTAATTAAGTTTTGGGCTGAGGGTTGGGTTTGGCTTTTCAAAAAATAATTTTCATATTTGTAAAACAATTTTATAATATGATTCTACCAACCATATTGCATGTTTGATTCATAATCAAGATGCAAGTGAAATAAACATGAAACTACTTTAGATCTAATCTAAACAGGTTCATGTAATTGAAACAGTTTCAACTTTAAACAATTTCTTTGCACAAAAATTATTAACAAAGAGATTTTATTTCAGATTTAAATACCTTTTAAATCTAATAAATCATAAATTTAATCTAGATCATATCTCATAAATTTATGATTAAAGATAGATCTTCACGAACTAGGACAACCTTTGCACTGTAAGGGGTAAACCTTACAGCAGGACAACCTTGCAGTTTGTGATTGATCTAAAATTTTAATTTCAGATTTAATAATCAGATTATAAATTAGATCTAATCTAAGAAATAGTCTAAGCATGTATAAATAATCATGTAATAAAGAACCTTGGCTCTGATACCAATTGTAGGAACCAGATCTAGGGTTTCAGGGTTAGATCTTGAAACTTTTTCAAGATCATACAGCGGAAGACTAAAATAAATCAAAATTTATTTTTTAAAACTAGAAAATCTCTAGATCTAAGATCCTATTACATGATTATTACATAGCATTAAATCAAAAATTAAAATATATAAATATAGCATGAACTACATGTTGATCATATCAACATATTTTTATACCACATCTAATGTATGTATTAAACAACAGATCAGATCTATTACCTTGCAAGTTAGATGCTCTGACCTCACTGATCCAGGCTTAGGGATGATGTTGTAAGCTGCACATGCATCCGACCTCTAGGAGTTATCCACACGAGCCCACAAATCTCGATCAGAAGTCCTGCTTCAGGAAATCAGCACAGTATGCTAGTACTGCGCTGATCCTTCTTTGATGGTTGATCAGGTGCCTCCTTCTTCTTGATTTGGACTCTTCCAAAGATAGAAAGTAGAAGGAGGAGTTTCAGATCTGAGATACTCTCAGAAAACTCAAGATAGAGGGAGGAAAGATATGAAAACAAAAACCCTAGAAGAAGACCCTCTTCTTCTTCACATTTTTCTCTCTAGACACCCAAACTTGCATCTTTTATATCTCCATGACTCAAAGGTATTTCTCTTAGATTTTTAGATGGCACAAAGGTCTCTCAAATCTCTGATTTCTCCTAAAATTTCACAAAGAAACTCATCTTATATAGAGAGATATGATAGAGTCCTTGTCTAGGTCAAACACCTAGTAGAGGCTTATCCAAACATGGCAAGTTAAGGGATGCCCAACTCTTGAGCACATCCTCCATATTTTCATGCATGGATCACTAGCAAAGGGTGCACAATGTATACCCTAAAAGTCACAAAAATTCTAAAAAAAATTTGGATAAATTCGGTGTAAAATTGAAAGAGTTTTGGATTTCTAAAACTCTATCTCATAGAATTCAAAATCCAAACTTATTCCTTTTTTATTTAATCCAAACCACCTTCCATGTAAGAAAGAAGAGAGGAGACATTTTGTGAACGTGGGAGAGATCTGGGAGAGGGCTTTTGTCGCACAAAATAAGTGGAGATTGGCGTTGAATAAGAGAGAGAGAGTGGAGAAGGCTTATGTGGCGCAAGGTGGAATCCTAGTCCTACTAGGATTCTGTCTTATGACTTGCTTTTATTTGGTTTCTCAAACCAAATCAAATCAAAATTAGATCAACCCAATTAAAATAGGTCTTAACCCAATTAGGAATTTAATTTAATCAGATTAAATTAGATTTAAATCTGATTTAATTTTCTAATCAAATTAGAAATTAGATTGACCCAAGTCCTAGTTGAACTAGGACTAGTTTTTCCTTGCACTTGGCTTATCCAATAAACCAATTGGACTTGATCCAATCAATCCCAAACCAAATCTAATTAAATTATATTTAATTAGGCTTAATCTCAGCCCATTGGCTTAATCAAATTAAGCCAATTAGCAATCAAATTGCTAATCGATCCTCCTGCAACACTTGTACTGGGTTAAATGTCAATCGTATTGATCATTTAACCCTAGAACGATTCTTAATCGTTGATCAACCATCCGATCGGATCATGAACTCTAATGTGTGTGACCTCATAGGTCCAAACCTAAGCTGGTAGCATAGGAATAAATTTCTACACCAATCGAAGTGACCATCTAGCAATGGTACCCGACGATCGGATAGGTCGAATGTGTAGAACAACATCCTTAGAACCCATGCGGATATAGTTTTCATATAATTCATCCCCTTGACCAAAATGATCATAGGACACCCCAAAGCTCAACTGTCAACTCTGATCAGGTTGTCCACATTGTATTTCAAAATATCAAATCTATCTGATGGATTACCCTGGCCAAGATTTTGCTAAATTGAAAAACAGCGACTCATTCTTCTCCAACTCTTGGAGTGGTCAATCCCATCTCGATCACACTCTGACTTTGCAAGTACTTGACTGTGCCCAGAAGCCTTCCATCCTTGAATTAAAAATTCAGTTAGTCCAGTACCAAAGCACAGTGAGTTGCTTGCAAGTCACTGAGGCGATCTCAAGTCTAAGGGACACTTATACCTATATCCCATCAGAGACATTCTCGACTGCAGAATACTCTGGAGTTGGTCACGTTCAATGATGATGTATCCTTACATCTTACCTGTATGCCATATTAGTGTCTCTACACTCCTTGGTTAAGAGGACAACCAACCCATATGGCCTACAGCGACCTATTTTCGATAGAAGCTGTCGTCCTTATTAACAGCTTATCATTTGGTCGTAAATAGTTTTAAAGACTAATCGATAAATCCACTCTTTATCGAACTTAAATAGTCCTAAGGACTTCATCATAACAATGGAGTTCATTAGAAGATGAAAGCTTATGATGAAGATGCCAAATATATATTTTATTTATTAACAAATCAATTACAATACTTGGTTGCTCAACCGTCAACAGCTTGACGATTGGCTTTTTGGGACACATTTCCCAACAACTCCCACATGTCCTAAAGCCACTCGGCACAGTATCTAATACCCATCTTCGACTTGTGGTTGTCGAACTCCTTTATCGCCAGGGCTTTAGTGAAGGGGTCGGTCAGGTTCTCCTTTCTGTCGATCTTCTGAAGGTCGATGTCACCTCAATGCACGATCTCTCGGACCAGGTGGAAGCGGTGCAAGATGTGCTTCGTCCGCTGATGTGCTTTAGGTTCCTTCACCTGAGCAATGGTACCAGTGCTGTCACAGTAGAGCAAGACTGGACCATCGAGGGAGGGTGCTACTCCGAGCTCGTTGATGAATTTCCTCAGCCACACAGCTTCCTTCGCAGCATCTGATGCTGCGATGTACTCCGCTTCACAAATAGAGTCCGCCACAGTATGTTGCTTGGAACTCTTCCAGCAGATAGCTCCACCATTCAAAGTAAAGATATAACCCGACACACTCCTGCTGTCATCATGGTCAGATTGGAAGCTGGAGTCTGTGAACCCCACAAGTTTCAGATCTGACTCGCCATAAACCAACCTTTGGTCCTTAGTATTTCTCAAATACTTAAGGATGACTTTAACCACTTTCCAGTGATTTTCTCCAGGATCAGATTGGTATCTACTCACTACTCCTAGTGAGTATGCCATATTTGGTCTTGTACATATCATGGCATACATGATAGATCTCACGGCTGAAGCATATGGGACTCTACTCATACGCTCTCTCTCTTCAGGAGTTGTCGGACAATCTTTCTTAGAAAAAGAAATTCCTTGACCTATCGGTAGATAGCCCTTCTTGGAATTCTCCATGCTGAACCTCTTCAGCACAGTGTCTATGTACATGGACTGGGATAACCCAAGCATCCTTTTAGATCTATCCCTATAGATCTTCATCCCTAGGATGTAGGATGCTTTACCCAAGTCCTTCATGGAGAACTGTGATGACAACCAAACTTTTATTCCCTGTAGTGCGGGGATGTCATTTCTGATTAAGAGAATGTCATCCACGTACAAGATAAGGAATACCATAACTGAACCATTTGCCCATTTATAGATGCAGGGCTCTTCTCCATTCTTAATGAAGCCATACGTTTTGATCACCTTATCAAAACGCATGTTCCAACTCCGAGAAGCTTGCTTCAGTCCATAAATGGATCTCTGAAGCTTGCACACCTTGGACTCATCTGTGGATGTAAACTCCTCAGGTTGTATCATATACACCTCTTCAGTCAGCTCTCCATTCAGGAAAGCTATCTTTACATCCATCTACCAGATCTCATAATCCAGATGGGCAGCTATTGCAAGCATTATCCGAATGGATTTGAGCATTGCCACAGGGAAAAACGTCTCGTCATAGTCCATACCATAACGTTGACGATACCCCTTGATGACCAGACATGCTTTATAGGTCTCCACCTTTTCGTCTGCGCCCCTCTTCCATTTGAAGACCCATTTACACCCAATGGGTTTAATCCCTTCAGGTGGGTCAACCAATGTCCATACATTGTTGACCTTCATGGACTCCATTTCGAATTTCATGGCTTCAATCCATTTCTCGAAATCAGGTCTCTGCATTGCATCCATATCGGTGATCAGATCCTCATTATTCTCATCAAGTTCGATGGGATCACCGTCCCGGATCAAAAAATCGTAGTATCTGTCCGGCTGATACGGTACTCTACCAGATCGCCTTAATGGTGCAGGTATATTGGGCTTCGGATCTGATCTAATCATATCCGACTCAGGTTCAGCTATTGGTGTCGATCCTTCTACCTTTTGAACTTCATCAAGTTTAATCTTAGAGGCAACGGTTCCTTCACCAAGGAACTTCTTTTCTAAAAAAATTGCCATAAGGCTGACGAACACCTTTTGTTCATCAGCATGGTAGAAAAATATCCTTTTGTCTCTTTGGGGTACCCTATGAATGAGCATTTGTCAGACCTAGGTCCAAGTTTGTCTGTGACTAATCGTTTGACATAGGCCGAGCACCCCCAGACCCTAAGGTGTGAAAGTACTGGCTTACATCCTGTCCATATCTCATATGGAGTCTTAATTACAGACTTACTTGGAATCCTATTTAACAGATAACAGGCCGATTCGAGTGCATATCCCCAGAAGGATATCGGCAAGCTAGCAAAACCCATCATGGATCGGACCATGTCTAACAGAGTCCGATTCCTCCTTTCAAACACACCATTATGCTGTGGTGTTCCTGGAGGAGTCCATTGGGAGAGAATCTCATTCTCCTAGATATGTGAGAAACTCACTAGAAAGGTATTCTCCTCCTCGATCAGATCGAAGAGTTTTAATACTCTTTCCAGTTTATTTTTCTACTTCACTTCGGAATCGTTTGAACATTTCAAATGAATCCGACTTATGTTTCATCAAATAGACATATCCATATCGGGATAGGTCATCCGTGAAAGTTATGAAGTAGAAATATCCACCTTTAGCACTGGTGCTCATGGGCCCGCATACATCAGTATGTACTAGGCCCAAGAGCTCAGTAGCTCTTTCACCTTTTTCAATAAAAGATGACTTGGTCATTTTATCAAGAAGACAGAACTCACAGGTTGGAAGTGATTCACAATCACTGACTTCGAGAATTCCCTCTTGAGTCAACCTGCTTATTCTGTTCTTGTTTATATGACCTAGCCTACAGTGCCATAAGTAGATATCTGACACACTATCTAATCTAGGGTGCTTACCAGTAGAATAGACTCTTATCAGGCTTGATCTTTTTGGTCTGGCTCTGCACTGATGTCCCAGCCTGAACTTGCACCTTCTTCACTTTCTTCTTCTTGTTCTTCTTTCCTTTTTTAAAAGGTCGAGAACCAGAAAACGAACCTCCTACTAAGTTCACCGACTCCTTGTAAAGTTGGTGATCCTTCTCAAAGTTCTGAAGCAACCCCAGTAACCCGTGGTAGTTTTCTTCAGGCTTTGTCATTCTATAATGAGTGAGGAATGGGAGATAAGACTTGGGCAGCGAGTTCAGTATTGCATCTTTCCCAAGCTGCTCATGCAAGGAAAAGTCGAGCTTGCTCAATCATTCCATCAGCTCGATCATGTACAATACATGATCAGTGACAGAGGCACCATCCCGCATTTTGGCGTTGAAGATGGCACAACTAGTCTTGTGCCTCTCTACGTCATCGGGTGTGTCAAAGGCATCCTCCAACACTTGAAGCATGTCCTTTGGCTGAGCTGTCTCGAATCTGCGACTGAACTCGTCGCTCATAGCAGCTAGCATGATACAGTGCACCATGGTTCGTTCACTGAGCCACTTCTGGTAAGTATCTCTGACTGTTCCACGTGCATTGACAACTGGCTCCTCAGGTGCAAGATCCATTATCATATATAGGATCCGTTCATGCTCCAAGACTATCTTCAACTTTCGGTACCAGCTACCGAAGTTGGGTCCCACCAACTTATCATTGTCCCATAATGATCGGAGCGATAGGGAAGTGGCCATATTTCCACAAAGGAGAACCATAACCTAATTAGTAATTGATTCATTAAACCTAAAGATTTGGACTTTAATCAAAAGGTTTCTCCCACTATTTTATTCGAATTGGTAGCCTCTACCTCCAACTCGAAGAATTACCCTAATTCCATAGCGGGTACTAGAATCCACTTAGACTGCACACAAGCCCAACTTTGGTTGGTCAACCCATGTACATCTAAGAGTAGGTTCATAACCAATTGTTTCTCTAAACAATTTTTAGTAATTTTAATTTTGCCCCAGAAACCTAATCAGTAGGCTTTGTCCTCCACTGTAAGGATCCGGTTAGGTCCAACCATTAACATGATCATACTTGGTGTATCTAACCAACGAATGATTAAGTCCAACTTTGGTTGGCTCACCTAACCACCATTAGAGAGACACATTCAAGTCGTCATATGATGAGTGATAATTTCATTAGTCAACAAGCACCAGGCCTTTGGGTCTGCAATGATTATTGAGTTAATGGACTCATTATCAAATACCTTAATGGGAGGCTATGACTCAGTTATCTCCATAACTTTATCATTTTAAGAACCTAATAATTTTAGAGGATTTAAATAATATAGAGGATGAGGTCAGATGAACCAGCTTATCATGATCCTCCCACTGACTTCACCAAGTCAGCTTAAGGGAGACCAGGGCTGGTCTAGGAGCACCTAAATCAGTCACACTGATTTACCTAGCTGACATGGGTCAGCTCGAATAGTCAAGTGATCCGATCGAAACATAATTTCACTAAGAGGTCAGGTAAGTTCGATCAGTGGGAGGGTCTGCCAAAGCTTGCCTTAGACACCATTAGAAATGGTCAGGTAAGCGAGCTCCCAATTAAAAACCACCGGTCTGGTTTACCTTAGACACCAACTGGTTTAATTAGTTTCGATTAGATCAACCTAACAGTTCGTGCTAGACCGCTTAGCCAAGAATCAAGTCCATTTGGTTCTCGTTAAAGACATGGACTTGACCAACTACAACTATTGTAATTGATCTAGAGAATCCTTGACCTAATCTAAGACAACAATTGATTAGATTTAGTCAATTCTCTAATTAAGTCCATCTTCAATCTAACCATAGGTCTAACCCAATTAATGGACCTAATTCCCACTAACCCATTAACCCAATGTGTTATGATTTGTGTCTTAGGTTCTTCAATTCACAATCCTAGAACCTAATCAAACAACTTCTTAATTCTTAATTAAGTTTTGGGCTGAGGGTTGGGTTCGGCTTTTCAAAAAATAATTTTCATATTTGTAAAATAATTTTATAATATGATTCTACCAACCATATTGCATGTTTGATTCATAATCAAGATGCAAGTGAAATAAACATGAAACTACTTTAGATCTTATCTAAACAGGTTCATGTAATTGAAACAGTTTCAACTTTAAACAATTTTTTTGTACAAAAATTATTTAACAAAGAGATTTTATTTCAGATTTAAACACCTTTTAAATCTAATAAATCATAAATTTAATCTAGATCATATCTAACAAATTTATGATTAAAGATAGATCTACACAGACTAGGACAACCTTTGCACTGTAAGGGGTAAACCTTACAGCAGGACAACCTTGCAGTTCGTGATTGATCTAAAATTTTAATTTTAAATTTAATAATCAGATTATAAATTAGATCTAATCTAAAAAATAATCTAAGCATGTATAAATAATCATGTAATAAAGAACCTAGGCTCTGATATCAATTGTAGGAACCAGATCTAGGGTTTCAGGGTTAGATCTTGAAACTTTTTTAAGATCATACAGCGGAAGGCTAAAATAAATCAAAATTTATTTTCTAAAACTAGAGAATTCTTAGATCTAAGATCCTATTACATGATTATTACATAGCATTAAATCAAAAATTAAAATATATAAATATAGCATGAACTACATATTGATCATATCAACATGTTTCTATACTACATCTAATGTATGTATTAAACAATAGATCAGATCTATTACCTTGCAAGTTAGACATTCTAACCTTGCTGATCTGGGCTTGAGGATGATTTTGCAAGCCGCACACGCATCCGGCCTCTAGGAGTCGTCCACACGAGCCCACGAATCTCGATCAGAAGTCCTGCTTCAGGAAATCAGCACAGTATGCTAGTACTGCGCTGATCCTTCTTTGATGGTTGATCAGGTGCCTCCTTCTTCTTGATTTGGACTCTTTCAAAGATAAAAAGTAGAAGAAGGAGTTTTAGATCTGAGATGCTCTCAGGAAACTCAAGATGGAGGGGGGAAAGATATGAAAATAAAAAACCCTAGAAGAAGACCCTCTTCTTCTTCACATTTTTCTCTCTAGACATCCTAACTTGTGTCTTTTATATCTCCATGACCCAAAGGTATTTCTCTCTAATTTTCGGATGAAACAAAGGTCTCTCTGATCTCTATATTCTCCTAAAATTTCATAAAGAAAATCATCTTATATAGAGAGATATGATAGAGTCCTTGTCTAGGTCAAACACCTAGTCAAGGCTTATCCAAACATGGCAAGTTAAGGGGCACCCAACTCTTGAGCACCTCCTCCATATTTTCATGCATGGATTACTAGCAAAGGGTGCACAATGTATACCCTAAAATCCATGAAAATTCCAAAAAAAAATTGGATAAATTTGGTGCAAAATTGAAAGAGTTTTGGATTTCTAAAACTCTATCTCATAGAATTCGAAATCCAAACTTATTCCTTTTTTGTTTGATCCAAACCACCTTCCATGTAAGAAAGAAGAGAGGAAACCTTTTGTGAACGTGGGAGAGACCTAGGAGAGGGCTTTTGTTACACAAAATAAGTGGAGATTGGTGTTGAATAAGAGAGAGGGTGTGGGGAAGGCTTATGTGGTGCAAGGTGGAATCCTAGTCTTACTAGGATTCTATCTTATGACTTGTTTTAATTTGATTTTCCAAATCAAATCAAACCAAAATTAGATCAACCTAATTAAAATAGATCTTAACCCAATTAAGAACCTAATTTAATCATATTAAATTAAATTTAAATCTGATTTAATTTTTTAATCAAATTAGAAATTAGATTGACCCACATCCTAGTTGAACTAGGACTAGTTTTTCCTTGCACTTGGCTTATCCAATAAACCAATTGGACTTGATCCAATCAAGCCCAAACTAAATCTAATTAAATTATATTTAATTATACTTAATCTCAGCTCATTGGCTTAATCAAATTAAGCCAATTAGCAATCAAATTGCTAATCGATCCTCCTGCAATACTTGCACTGGGTTAAATGTCAATCGTATTGATCATTTAACCCTAGAATGATTCTTAATCATTGATCAACCATCCGATCGGATCATGAAATCTAATGTGTGTGACCTCATAGGTCCGAACCTAAGTCGGTAGCACAGGAATAAATTTTTATACCAATCGAAGTGACCATCTAGCAATGGTACCCGACGATCGGATAGGTCGAATGTGTAGAACAACATCCTTAGAACCCATGCGGATATAGTTTTCATATAATTCATCCCCTTGACCAAAATGATCATAGGACACCCCAGAGTTCAACTGTCAACTCTGATCAGGTTGTCCACATTGTATTTCAAAATATCAAATCCATCTGATGGATTACCCTGGCCAAGGTTTTGCTAAATTGAAATACAGCGACTCATTCTTCTCCAACTCTTAGAGTGATCAATCCCATCTCGATCACACTCTGAATGTGGTTACAGGATAATTCATCCTTTTGACCTCTGTGTTTAGGATGACTCAGGGTTAAACTGTCAACCCTGATTAGATCATCCGAATCGTGCTCAACTCTAACAGTCCTGTGACTCCTCACAAAGACTACCCTGGCCAAGGTTTTGCTAAATTGAAACATGACTGTACACAGCTCCTGAACTGGAGTGGTCAATCCTATCTTGACACACGCACCGACAAGTCAAGTACTTGACTACACCCAGCAGCCTTCCATCACTGAATTAGAAATTCAGGTAGTCCAGTGCCTAAGTGCAGTGAGTTGCTTGCAAGTCACCGTGGCGGTCTCAGGTCGGAGGGATATTTATACCCATATTTCATCAGAGCAAATCTTGACAGTAGAAATAGCTCCGGAGTCGATCATGTTCAGTGCAGATTTACCCTTACATCTCACCTGTATGCCATACCAGTGTCTCCACACTCATTGGTTAAGAGGACAACCAACCTATATGGCACACAACGACCTATGCTTGATAAACGTTGTCATCCTTGGTAACAACATATCATTTGGTCGCGAACAGATTTAAAGACTAAACGATAAATCTTCTTTTGTCGAGTCTAAATAGTCCTAAGGACTTCACCACAACATAGGAGTTCATTAGAAGATGAAATATTTTATGATGAAAAATACCAAAATAATTTTTATTAATTTATAATTCATGTACAAATATAAAAATGAGCACAACCATCAACAGGCTGACGATTGGCTTTGGGATACTATTCCCAACATGTCCTTGGTACAGTTCCTATGTGGATACCGTTGGAGGGCAGACACTTGTGTGCCTGTGAAAATTTAGCGAGACTGGTAAGTCTCGATATCCTCTTGTTACATATTGTTCTTTGTTTGTATTGTCAGGGTGATTACTGAGCTTAAGGGTTTTTGGTGAGCTGAGGTGTTTTGAATAAAAAATTTTAAACACCAGTGCTTCCACTGAGCCTACCGAAACCAAACAACTCCTACACCCAAGAGGGAGGTGGAAAAACCAGCACCCCCACCCTCCTTTGGTTGGCCATGAGGAGAGATAGTCTCAGTAAAAGTGGACTCTAAGGATCCAATCCAAATATAAGTCAATTCGAATCAAATTTGAATATGATTCGAACCAATTTCGAATAGGCTGTCATTCTCAAACTATTTAAGATTTAGGACTAAGTTTAACTTGAATTTTTAATCTAATTAAGTCTAATCAAATTAGATCTAATTTGAAATTAATTAGTACTTAAATTCAATCTCTCATAAACTCCTTGGATCATAGATCAAATTTTGTTCTTCCTCGAAATTGAACCTGAACCTCATGTCTAGTGCTAGCTAGACATAGTCAACTATTTAATCCCTTATAATTCATAACTTAATTCTCAAACAAGTCAATCTATTTGTTCAATTAAGTCATGTACTTTCAAATTGAACATATAGACTTAGGTCCATTTTTTTCTACGTCGCTTAACTTTGTGTGTAACTCCACAGGTTCAAACACTAAGCTGGTAGCATAGGAACCATTTCTTGTACGAATCAAAGTTACCATTTAGCAATAGTTCTCGACATCCAGATATGCTGAATATTTGCAAGACAATATTCAAGAATCTATTAATATGGTTACTGCATAAGTCATCCCTTTGGCCCTGAATGCTCTAGGATGATCTAGGATTAAACTATCAACCTTGAAAGTATCATCTACATTATATTCCAACCTTTCAAATCCATCATATGGATTATCCTGATCAAGATTTTACTAAATTAAAATACAGTGATGCATTAGCTCCTATGATCCAAAGAGATTAATTCCATCTTGATCCACACATAGACTTCGTAAGTACTTGACTGTACTCAGTAGCTTTCCATCGCTGTATTAGAAATACAGATAGTCCGGTATCAAAGAACAGTGAGTTGCTTACAAGTTACTATAGTGATCTTAGATTTGAGGGACACTTATGCCCATATGCTTTGCGAGCTGCTCTTGACAGTAGAGTGCTCAGTCGGTGAGTCACTTGTTCAGTGACGATGTACTCCTACATCTCACCTGTATACCATACTAATATTTCCACACTCTTTGGTTAAGAGGACAACCAATCTATATAGTACACAATGATCTTTACTCGATAAACATCATCATCCTTTAATGACGTATCATTTGGTCGCAAACATATTTAAGAACTACATGATAAATTCTCCTTTATTGATTACTTTATAGTTCTAAGGACTTCATCACAGTACAAGAGTTCTAGTAAAGAAGATGTAACTTTGTGATGAAAGATACTAAAATAACTTTTATTCATTGATAAATAATTTATATACATATTATAAAATGAGCTCAATCATCCAAACGATTGGCTTTAGGACATATTTTCTAACATTTAGTCCTCTACCTGAGTAAGACCTCTCATATCCATCTCCACCTCAATAGGTACACTTCTGTAGGTGGAAGTAGACTGCATGCCCTCAACCTGTGACTGAGCTCCACTATCCATCTTCACTTCTCCTGCTCCACCTGTACTCTCCAATCTCTCCAAGATGCTCCTCTCATCAAAAATGATGTTTCTGCTGATCACCGACCTCTGTGCTTGAGAGTCCCATAGTAGGTATCCTTTAACTCCTTGTGGATACCCGATGAATGTCATCTTCTGAGATTTAGGGTCCAGCTTACTTCTTTCAGTTGCCTCCACATGTGCATAGGCCGGGCAATCAAAAATCCTCTAGTGGCCAAGCTCCACCTTCTTCCCACTTCGGACCTCCTTTAGAATGCCTCCATTCAACTTGCGATGAGGGGACCTGTTAATAAGAAAATATGAAAAAGTCATACCATCACCCCAAAATGACTTTGAGAGTGATGTCTGTAGCCTCAAACTCTGTGCCTTCTCCGTCAATGTCCGATTCATCCTCTCCGCAACATGTTCTGTTGAGTGGTCATCTTCACTGTGTAATGGTGTTTGATACCATTCTCCTCACAGTATCTTCTAAACTTCAGGCTTGTGTATTTCTCTCCATTATCTGACCTGGGGCACTTCACCGTCTTCCTATCTCCTTTTCTATCTTAGCTCTTCAGGCTCTGAATCAGACAAATATCTCTAATTTCTCCCTAATCAGATACAGCTACACTTTCCTTGAGTAATCATCAATAAATGTAACAAAGAATCTTACCCCACCTCTAGCTGATACCAGAGTCGGTTCCCACACATCTGAGTGCACTATGCTTGGTACTATTGGCAAACTTTACCTTATGCTGTTTTCCAAAGATGCATGGCTCACACAAATCATTGTCCTCCTTCTTTGGAGCTAGGATCATACCTCTTCTGCTTAACTCTGTGAGCCCTCAGTCACTCATGTGACCCATCCAATAGTGCCACAACTGATACATAAGCTGTTCTTCCTGTGTTGCTGCAAGCACCTCCGCACTATCATTTGTTAGAAGATTGGGTAAGGCTGCATGCATAGATTTCAAAATTTTTGAAGTAGCAGTGGAAACGATCTAGGTTAAATCTTTTAACCCCATATGCAATAGATCTAATCTATATCTACCCGAGCTCTAGATCTAAGACATGCATATAATCTAAAAATTAAAATAAAATTGAGATAGGATCTCAATACCTTGTGTGGGTTGAAATACATAGCAACCAATGATCTTAGATCTGAAGATTCCTGAGCCACACACATATCCGACCTCTATAGATATCCATCGGGATCAATCTTGAACCTTTCTTCTCATTATAGATTCTTCTTCTCTAAGTAAAATCTTAGCCTTTTGATCACATGTTGATCTCTGACTGTGGTGTCAACACCTGCAACCTTTCTCCCTTTTTGTTTGATGTAGAAGAAACCACCCTTCATCTTGGCATGTGGGAGGATGGGACGCCCAACACCTGGGCATAGGAAAGAGAGGAAGAAGGGGTGGCATGGAGAAGGAGAGTAGGAGGTGATTTGAATTCTCAAAATTTTATCTTTATTAAACCCTAGGAGACCATCTCCTTAAATAGCCTTTCTTGATTTCAAATCATTATCCAATCAGACCAAAAAGATTAGATCTTATTTCATAAGGTCTCTTACCTTTTAATCTATTTTTTTTTCTAAAAAAATCAGACCTAATTGGAAAGGCCCTTACCTCAAAAGTCAAGTGGATATGATGCCTTCATCTTATAAGGCAAGATGAGTGGTGCCACTTGATTTATTAGGCAGGTAGTTGGCACCCTCTTAGGGTTTTATGCACAAGAGAGAGGGCGTGGCCCCTCTCTCTCTCTCCTTCCATACCTAAGCAAAAGGGGGGGCAAGCTCCTCTCTCTTTCTCACATGCCCCCCCTCTCTCTCTCCTTCCATACCTAAGCAAAAGGGGGGGTGGGCCCCTCTCTCTTTCTCACACCCTCTCCAAGGGATGGCGCCCCTTGGAGTTTCCAAAAAGAGGAGCATGCGCCATCTCTTCTTTCCAATTAATCCTCACCATAAAAAAAAAAAAATAAGAGAGAAAAAGGAGAGATTAGTTTGCCAACTCATTGACTTGATCCAATCCTTTTGACCGTTCAAATAGGTGCCCCACTAAATCCAAATCAAAATATATTTAGATTAGATTCAAGGCAATGGACTTGATCTAATCCTTATCTAATAAGAAATCAAAGTCAGAGAAGAATTAGGTTTAACCATGTGCTAGCATGGTTCTCTTAAATCCAATAGGATTTCACTAAATTCTAATCCAACTAAAACTTCATAAGCTTAATTGATTAATTCAAGATTAAATCCCTTAATGTGTGACTCAATAGATTCCATTCTATCTGATAATGAGATATATTGTGATCTCCATCATAATATCTTTAAAACTCCTTTCGATGGGTTGGAACAATTCTAGCTCTATCCTTCGAGAGTCATCGATTATCAAGATGACGTTCGATAAATACCATAATCTATCAGTGACACCTAGCAGTATGTAGTGGTAATTCAGTAGAATAAAAGTGTGAATATCTAGGTGCAGTTATTGTATGATTCAGTCCTTTTATTTTGAGTCCCAACTTGATGGAGGTCATGGAGAATTCATCAAACTCCATCGTCAGTCATATGCTAGATTGACTTGACTCGAGTTCACTTATAAATCCCATGAAAACTCCTTTCTGGTATTTACGCTTGCTTTGGTCAAAAATTTTCTGAATTCAGTCTCACAAATCGCATAGGACTTCTTTTCTACCAAGGTCAATAGATTCCTTCTAGATGTATCCGACTCCTAACAGTAAATCTGAACATACTGTAGCCAATATACACAGTAAAGATCCGAATGGTTAGGGATCAAAGAAACGTACAGTCAAGCTCAGTAGCCTCACCGTGAATAGTCGATGACATCGCAGGTCAAAGGACTACTCACATCATTATAGAATCGAGATAACCACTGATGAGTGAGTAGACGTCCAAGTGGTTTCTCATACTGGTCACGCTTAGTGCAAGTTGTTCTCTAACAACCACCTGCACTCTCACCTCAATGTCTCTACACTGTAGATCTGAGACTCATCTGCCCATAAGAGAGGTGAACAGTGCACCGATCTTAAATGGATTGATCACTATCCTTCGTGATGATTCTTTAATCAGGGGCATTTAGAAACCAACCACTAATTAATGTACATTTCAAATTCTCAACACTTTGAGAATATATAAAAATCATCTTTATTAATTTATAAGATAAATTATGGACACATAAATATGATTGAAAATGAAAGGCCCTTTATTAATATAAAAATATTATAAGTATAAATTTAAGTCCTACAATTACAAAATGTGTCAGCCAACAATTGGCTTCTAGGGCACTCATCTAACAAACTCCCACTGGACCTAAAGACAATTGGTCATATACCTAAGATCCATCTTCTCAACGTGAGCTTCAGTCTTCTGCTGGCTGAGAGGCTTGGTCAGTGGGTCCACCACGTTATGTGGAGTCGACTCTCTACACCTCATCGAATTTTTTCTCGTGGTATTCACGTATGATATGGGATCGCTGCTCTATATGCTTGGACTTCTGATGAGATCTGGGCTCCTTAGTGAGGGCTATGGTATCACTGTTGTCGCAGTGTAGTGCAATGGCATCTGATGGCATCACACCCAGCTCCGCAACAAACTTTTTGAACCAAAAGACTTTTTTAGCATCTTCAGAGGTGGCGATGTACTTGGCTTCCATGGTTGAATCTGTAATGATCGGCTGCTTAGAACTTTTCTAGCTAACCGCACCACCATTACATAAGAAAATACACCTCGATGTAGACTTTCTATCATTGACATCAGTCATAAAGTCTGAATCAGTGTATTCCTCAACTCTCAGCTCTGATCCACCACCAAAGACTAAGAACAAATTTTTAGTCCTTCTCAAGTACTTAAGGATGTTCTTCACAGCAGTCCAGTATTTTTCACCTGGATTTGCCAGATATCTACTCGTAACACTCACGACAAGGGCTATATCAGGTCGTGTACATAACATGGTATACATGAGCCACCCTATTGCTAAAGTATAAGGAATCTTGCTTATGCATTAAATCTCCTCAAGTATGTTAGGACACATCTTCTTGGAGAGATGAATGCCATGTCTAAGGGGCAAGAGATCCCTCTTAGAGTTTTCCATGCTGATCCTCTTCAGTACCTCCTCTATATACATTTGCTATGAGAGTGCTATCATTCTCTTAGATCTATCCCTATAAATCTTTATACCAAGAATGTAAGAAGCTTCTCCTAGATCTTTCATGATAATTTTTTTTGACAACCATACTTTGATCGATGTCAGCATGGGAATGTCATTCTCAATCAGGAGGATGTCATCCACATGAAGGAAAAGTAGGACAGTCCTATGCATGCAATTTAAAAAATTTTACAGCAAATCATCTGAGATTAAACACTTTAATCTAATTTACATGTATAAGATCTAATCTAGACTACCATGCCAAAATCTATGATATGATTTAATATGACATAAAGATCTGAAAATAAAAATCAGCATCGATCATATCGATGCTCTACATTAAATCTAACCCTTAGATTTAATGAAAGCTGATCTAACAAGTTCAGAAACCACTATCGAACTGTAGTCTGTTGATCTTTCCTAGTCTATCATGTGGATAGGTGCTCCTTCAGATTGCTTGCAGCCGTACGAAAGTGTCCATTCTCTACAATCGTCCACATGAAGATCGGTTGCTGATCAGGCTCCTCGGGAGTGCTAGCTCGCAAGGATCTTTGAGGGCAGATCTTTCTCTTCTTTTGATCTCTTGGATGCTCCAAAGGAGAAGAAGAATTAGAGGAGAAAGAGAGGAACAAGAGAAGTTATTGAGAAGAAACAAATTTCAACTGGAACCATATATGGGGTGTCCAACTATTGGACCCCCCTTTTTATTACAAAGGATTAGGGTTTTGGGTCAAGAGGAGGGATGCCAAAGACTCCACACCATAACCAATTATGGCATCCCAAATTTTCCAAAAATAAGTGATGGCATGAGAAAAAAATTTGATCTTTCTCACACCAACAAACACTTCAAAGAAAATAAGAAAAAGTTCAATTGGCGCCACCTTTCTTTCCAAACATAACGGATCTCTTTCTTTCTTATCTCCTTATCTCTAATTCGGACCGTATTCAAATTAGGAAGGAGATAAGGACTATGACTCATCATGCTTTCTGCCCACCCTATCTGTGCCCTCTCTCTTCATGCCCAAAATCATATGCCAAAACCCTTTTGGCATTGAGAAGAGAGGCATGGGTCCAGGGTGACGCATGGGAGAATGATAGAGTTCCTGCTGGCTGGGACTCTTCATTTTCAATTTGATTCTAAATCAAATTAACTCTGATTTGAATCCAATGAGAAGAAAGAACCTAATTTAATTAGAAATCTAATTATCTTAATAAATTTCTAGCCCAATTAGAAATTAACTAAGCTCAAGTCCTGATCAAATCAGGAACAAGTTTTTCTTGGAATTAGGCTTGATCAAATCAAACCCAATCTAAATCAAACTAAATCTAATTCAAATAGACTTGATCCAAAACTCTTTGCTTAATCAAATTAAGTCAATTAGAAATCCAATTGCTAATAAATTATCCATTAATAGTAGAGTCCCAATCCAGTGGGACTCTCCTCTAGAGTCCCTATCCAGTGGGACTCTACACTAGAGTCCCAATCCAATTGGACTCTTCAGCCATCCAATCAGATCAAATCTTCTAATGTGTATGACCCCATAGGTTTGAACCTAAATTGATAGCATAGAAATAATTTTTTATACTAATCGATGTGACCATCTAGCAATGAGATCTGACATCTGAATAGGTCGAAAGATTGCAAAGCAATATTCTATAACCTATTGACATATGGTTACCGTATAATTCATTTCTTTGATCCTAATGCTCAAGGTGACTTGGCGTTTGACTGTCAATCCTAAAATAGTTAACCATATTGTATTTCAACCTTTTAAATCCATCACATGGATCACTCTGATCAAGATTTTACTAAATTGAAATACATTGATGCATAAGTCCTACTTATTTAGAGGGGTCAATTCTATCTTGACTCATGCACCGACTTGATAAGTACTTGACTATATCCAAAAATCTTTCGTTACTAAATTAGAAATTCAGATAGTCTGGTACCAAAGTACAGTGAGTTGCTTAGAAATCACCATGGTGATCTTAGGTCAGAGGGACACTTATACTCATACCTTTCGCAAGCTACTCTTGATAGTAGAGTGCTCCGCAATCAGTCATATTTGGTGCGAATGTACTCCTGCATTCCACTTGCATGCTATACCAGTGTCTCCACACTTCTTTGTTAAGAGGATAACCAACCTATATGGCACACAACGATCTATACTTGATATTGCTATCATCCTATTAACAGCATATTATTTGATTACGAACATGTTTTAAGGACTAAATGATAAATCCTCCTTTGTCAATTAAACATAGTCCTAAGGACTTCATCACAACATAAGAGTTCAAATAAGATGGATAAAATATGATGAAAAAAATCAAATAATTTTTATTAATAAAACCTCATATATATTTTATAAATATGAGCACAATCGTCAATAGGCTGACGATTGGCTTTGGAACATAATTTCCAACACCACGTATAATATGAGGAATGTAATAGCACTTCCATTAACCTTTTTGTACACACACAGCTCCTCCTCATTTTTGATGAAATCAAATATTTTGATAATATCATTAAAGCGAATGTTCCAACTCCGAGATGCTTGCTTGAGTCCATATATGGACTTTTGCAGCTTGCAGACCATGTGATCACTATCACTAGATATGAAATCCAAAAACTGCTTCATATAGATATCTTTCTTAAGATATCCATTTAGGAAGATAGTTTTCATATTCATCTGTCAAATTTTATAATTATGAAAAGCTGCAATCGCATGCAGAGTGCGGATGGACTTCAACATGGCCACGGGCGAAAAAGTTTTATTATAGTCAATACCTTCGTGTTGACTGTAACCTTTTAAACTAGTCTTGCCTTATAGGTCTCTACCTTACCATCCAATTTAATTTTTTTTTTATAAATTTATTTACACCCAATAAGTACCATACCTTCAGGTAGATCTACAAGGATCAAATTTGGTTGGAATGCATAGAGTCAATTTCTAACTTTATCGCTTCCATCTATTTCTTGGAGTCAATATCTAACATTGCCTCATTGTAGGTCTTGGGATCATTCCTAATGTCCCCATCTCTCACAAGGAACGCTTCCTCTAAATCCTCTATAAGAATACCTAAGTACCTTTCAGAAAGATGAAAAATTCTACTTGATCTATGAGACAGAGGAGATACCACATCTACCGGCTCACTACCGGGTTCAGGTTCTTGAACTCGATGCTCTTCAGAGACCTCTTCGAGCTCAATCTTCTTTCTACTGCCTCTATCTTGGATATTTTTTTTCTAAGAAGATAGCATGATGGCTCACAATCACATTATGATCTTCAGAAAGATAGAAGTAGTATCCCATGGTTTTCTTAGGATACCCAATAAAAAGAGCCTAAAAGATCTAGCCTCTAACTTGTCCACCTGCTATCGCTTAACATGGGTCGGACATCCTCAAATCTTGAGAGACTTAAGAGCTAGCTTCTTACTGTGCCATAACTCGTATGGAGTGGTAGAAATGGATTTAGAGATAACTTAATTCAAAAGATGAATTGTAGAAAGTAATGCATGTCCCCAGATAAATACAGAAAGATCTGTGAAGCTCATCATGGATCGGACTATATCTAATAGTCTGATTCCTCCTTTTGGATACTCTGTTGAGCTGAGGCATTCCTGACGGTGTCTACTATGAGACTATGCCATTATCCTTGAGATAGGCCTGAAATTCTCTACTAAGATATTCTCCTTCTCGATCTGATTGAAGAAATTTTATGGGTTATCCAATCTATTCTCTGCTTCATGTCTGAATTCTATGAATTTTTTAAAAGCTTTAGACTTTCAATGCATCAAATACACAAAATCATACTGTGAATAATCATCGATAAAAATTATGAAGTAGACATAGCCCCCCTGACTTGTACATTGAATGGACCATACACATCAATGTGTACCAGAGCTAATATCTCAGTGGCCCTTTCTCTTTGTCCAACAAAAAGCAATTTAGCCATTTTTTTTAAAGATAGGACTCACAAATCGGATAAGACTTGAAAGTCAATGGTCTGAGAAGATCATCTTTTGCTAGTTTGTTGAGTCTGTCCTCTCTTATATGGCCTAGTCTAAGGTGTCATAGATACTTTTGACTAATCTTATCTCTAAGTCTCTTAGACCCTATGGCATTCACAGTTTACTCGTTAATGTTAACACTCGCATCCATATGTAAATGATAAAGACCGTCAATCAAGAAAGTATATGTAACAATTTTATTTCAAAATTAATTACACACATATCTTTATTAAAATAAAAACTATAGTTATCCTGTGCCAACACAGATATGAAAATTAAATTTCTACTGGCTACAGGTACATAATAGCAGTCTTTCAAAATTAAACTAATTCCTAATGATAATCACAGAAGGTAGATCCTTTCCGACGGCCACAGCAGCAACCCTTGCTGATCCAAAGAGTGATCTCACCTTTCCTTAGCCCTCTAACTTCTTCAAGATTCTACATAGAAGTGCACAAATGAGTACTTGAACTAGAATCTAAAACCCAACTAGAAGAAGAAAAAATTATTAGATTAGTTTTAATTATGAGCAAGTTAGATGTACCTTTAGAAGGTCCATCCTTCTTTCTATTCTTCACAGTTGCCAGATAGGCTGGATAGTTCCTTTTTCAGTGGTCTTCGACATTGCAATGGAAACACTTTTTCTTATCGTCAACCTTCTTTAGAACCTGCTTCTTGGGCTTGATCTCATTCTTTTGCTTCTTCACAGGCTTCTTCTTTTTCTTGAAAAAAGATTTTCTCTTAGAGAAATCCCGCTTCACATCAGAACCGTACCCCCTAAACTTTTCAAGGTGCCCTCAGCTGCACCAATATATTCAGCAATTTGGATAAAGTACTATCAATCTTATTCTTATGGTAGTTCATAATGAACTACCCAGATGAATCAGAAAGAGATAATGGATTTCAAAAGTTTCATGCACAACGAAAACATAATGGATTTCAAAATTTTAATAAAAAAAATTTAAATATTAAACCCTTAAACCAGCATCTCTTTGATGACTAACAATCATATATAACATAAATTCAAGATTAAATTTAAGTTATAAAAGAATACCTGCAGTGCTTAATCCAAATTTCAGCATAACCTCCACCAAGCGCCCAAGTGTTCGCCCTCCAACGATGATTCACACAGGGCTATGATTAGGACACCAACTCTTTGAGAGGATTTTTCCTCCAAAATTCTTACTCTGAGAATTTTTTTGAACACCAGAACCTCAAAACCCTCTTCCTCTTCTCCTAGCCTTCCTATCTCTACCTTTCTTCTCTCCTTGTCTTCCTTAATTCTCTTCCTAGACTCTTATCCTAAAATCAGATTTGTCCTTACTATTTTTGGACCTGTTCTAACAAGAGAAGGAAGAGACTAATTAGATAATAGGGAGAGGATGTTAGAAAGAAAGGAAGAATTAGAAATCTGAATGAATCCAATCCCCTGGTGCACCCCCTTTAAATACTTAGTGATAGGTTGCATTCAGGAATTTTTCGCGCCCCTTCCACGCACCATCTTGCATCCATTAGAAAATCTCACACCTCTTGATGAATTTTCATATCCATCTAAAAGATTTTGACACATGATAATCATCGAGAAAAAATTCAAGAGATGTTTCGCGTAGAAGGACTCTTCAGAATATTTTTCTAGATGATTCTCTAAAGCGTCGTGCAGCTTCCCATGACATAATTTTTTTTCACTACCCATCAACATAATTTTGTCCATCCAATAGCAAAAATTCAAAGCACTAATATGAGAATGTTATGAAAAAAAATCAGATTAAGAAGTGACATGACAAATGGGTTAGAGTCTTTCACAAGTTAGACTCTTAGTCAGGCGCGTGGATCAGGCTGACAGGATTTCCAAATTCAACAAATTTCCACGATTAAACCAAAAGAAATTTTAACTTCAAAAAAATTATTTATGCTCAAAATAAAGGTAAGAATCATCCAAAAATTTATTTCATCATGGAACATAGGATAAGCTCGAGGATGAGGCATCCCATCTCATGGGACGTGAAAGCTGTTTCTGCACACAAAAACTGCACCCACTCATAAGAAAAATTCTTGACTCATGGAGACTTAGTTTCCTGGCTCTAAATTTTTGATACATATAGCCAAGGGCTGAACCAACTCAAATACAAAATTTATTTGAATTAATTTGGCTTTAATTATCCCAGTCTGAAATCAATTTCAAACCCAATTTGAAACAAAGAGCTAGTTTTTTGCAATATGTGCTAGCATGTCAAGTTTGCAAACATGATCTAATCCAATTAGACCCCTGATCAATACCTTTTATGTGTGACCCATTGGGTTCCACATCTAGCCAGCAACAGATCTGAGTTCAAGTTGATTTGATTTGATTAGAATTTAATCTAACCGATCTAGATCCAATCGAGCTAACCCGATTTCAGCAATTAGAACTTTTTCTAATTGGTGATTAAATTAAACTCTTTAATTTGATTAAACCCATAAGACAAGATTAATGTCTAGCAACATATCATGTTTACTTGAAAGATATAAATTTTTTTTGATAAAAATATCAAAAATATCCTTCAGTGGAAAGTTATCGTGCAATTTGATCCTGCGATCTTTCTGCACTTCGAATATGACTCTGGATATGGAATGATGTCAAATCCAATATCATACTCATATTTCTCTCAATCTTATATGATGATTCAATTAATGAAATATTAAAAATTTTTTCTAATTTTTATTCTGCTTTGATCAAAAAATTTCTGAATCATCAATCGATCAAAGCAAGTAGGATGCGATCTCCTCTTACTAGGAATGATCGATTCCATGTTGACCTACTCACAACCTCCATACACATTCTACCATATCTAGAACACTCCATACATGACTAAGTCATGAATGAGTATGAACCAAAAAATATGGATTCATGTATACAAGGTTCTATGGAAGTCTCAGGTCAAAAGATTACATGCACAACTCCCACTATAAGAAAATATCTCTTGATAGGTAAGTAAATTCTATAAGATGTTTCTTAAGTCAGATCAATTCAGTGAACTCATTCTCTAATGAGCACCCACTTTCTTGTATTAGTATCTCACACAAGTGGCTTATGAGATTTGCCAACCTCTGCATCGAGCATACATAGAAAGTGCTAATCTATCCAAAATATTGATCCCCTACTCAATGCTCCTATGACTAAAAATATTTTAAATCAAGATTTTTTAGATTTTAGGTCTCATAGGTATGATCTCATCATAACTCTAAACCTATTTTTTTTATTTATGGAGTTCATCATAATCATTACAAAAGTAAGATACAGCATATGATTAAAAATGCCTGTTATTATTTAAAGAGTCAATATATAAGTCTGGAAGATTACAAGTAAAATCCATCAAAATATAAATTTCGATTGGCTTGTAGGGCATATTCCTTTCATAGATCATATGAATGTTAGATTAATTTAATTAATCAAATTATCTTTCACTATAATTTTTTTTTAAAAATTTCAAAATACATTCATGAAATCGCCTATACATCCCAACAGTAGTATCAGAGCCTAGGTTCGTTATGACATGATTTATGTGCATATTAAATCTAAAATTTAATTTTATTTAGATTTGATATGTGATATTTTGATCTAAATTTAATTAATGATTGATCGCACAAACTGACATAAGGTTGTCCTACTATAGGGTTTATCCCTTACAGTGAAAAGGTTATCCTAGTTTGTGCTGATTCTTGATAAAATATGATTTTATATCATGCATGTGATGTTTATGATCTGATTTAGATGTGATCTAAAATTATAATCAAATCTGATATAATTTAGATTAGATCTAAATTCATGCATATATGATATGTGATTAGAATAGATGATTCGATTTGCAAGTACTTGGATTGGATTGATCACCAGGCCATCCGATCATAGGACCAAGAAGGGTTTAAAGGCCATCTCTTCTTATTCGATGAGATACTCTTATGACATGTAGAAATGCTATGTGATTAGATCCCATGAAGAAGAAAGCAAAAGGAAGAACTTACTTTTCTGTAAAACTCTAGATTTTGAAACCCTAGGTGTTGTTGTATGTTATGCAAGTTGTGAAGAAGTTAGTTACATCTAATCTTATTTAATCAAAATTATTTTAATTTAAAATTATGAAAAGTTTAGATTTGATCTAAAAGATTTTATGATTTACATGTGAAAATTATTTTCGAAACCTTAACCATGTTGATGCAAAACTTAATTGAGAATTAAGTATAGAATTGATTAGATCTAGAATTGTGATTTAAGATCTAATGACATTCACATAAAACATGGGGGTATGGGTTAGCTTAGATCAGGTCCTCTTAATTGGATTAGATCTAAGGCTAGAATCAAAGAATTAATGGACTAACTAGAAAAATTGATTAAATCTAATCAAATATTAAATTAGATTAAAATCAAGGTTTCTCTAGAACCAATACAATAATTGTAGATGGTCAAGTCCATATCTTTGATTAGACCAAATGGATCTTGATTATGACTCAGTGGTTGAACCTGAATCATTAAGTTGGTCAAACTAAAACTAATTAATCAATTAGTATCTAAGGTAAGTTTGATATTTCGATCAATGGTTTTTAATTAGAAGTGACTTACCGGACTATTTCGATGGTGTCTAAGACAAGTTTAGCAGACCCTCCCACCAATCTCACTTATCTAGCTAATTTAGTGAATTATGTCTTGATTAGATCGCTAAGTAATTTGAGTTGACCCATATCATTAAGGTTGATCAGTGTGACTGATCTAGGTGCCATTTCAACCAGCATGACCCTGATCCAATTCAATGACTTAGTGAAGTTAGTGGGAGAATTGTGATTTACTGGTTGATCTCTTCTCATCTTTTCTCTAAACTAATTCTTAAATTTTTTAAATTATTAAGTTCATAAAATGAGCTAGTTATGGGGATAACTAGATCATAGCCTCCCATTAAAGTGAATGATAATGGGTCCATTATTTTTTATTGACATTACAAGCGCCATCCATCTGATGTTTCCTCTGAATGATGAAATTATCATTCATCATATGATGACTCTATTGTACTATCTGATAATAGTTGGATTGATCGAGCCATCCTCGGACCTGATCATTCATTAGTTAGAAATACTGAGTATGTTCATATTAATGATTTGACTTAATCGAAAGTTTTAGTGGAGGCCCATCACCTACTGAAATAAAATTTGAGGCAAAATTAATTACTAAAAATTATTTAAAAAAATAATTAGTTGAGAACCTACCAATAGATGCATATGGGTTAACCTAGCCATCCTCGGGCTTGTATGCAGTCTGTGTGGGTTCTAGTACCCGCTTAGAAATTAAGGTAATTTTTCAAATTAAAGGCAGATGCTACCAATTTGACTAAAATAGTGAAAGAATATTTAGACTAAAATCCAAGTCTTTAGGCTTAATCAATTCATAAACATAGAGGTCTTGTGTTTTCCTTTCAGTTATAGCTAGATGTCCGTTGCTCCATTCACTGTCTGACAGTGACTAATTTATAGGATCCAACTTCGATAATTGGTATCGAAAGTTATAAATAGTTTTAGAGCACGAATGGATCCTAAATATGATTATGGATCCAGCACCTGAAGTTCCCACATCCAACACATGTGATGCGATCAAAGGTACTTATCAGAAGTGGCCACATGATCATATCACCGTATGGTATTTTTGAAAGTAAAGAACATGAATTTAGATGTAAATTCATTGATGCTCAATGAGAGAAAATTCTTCAAATATTGAAGGAGTTTTTTCACACCTCTGAAGATATGTCTTCAGTGAGGCAATAATTCTTTAAGAAAGAAAAGAAAAAAGAAGGTACAAAAGAATCATGCTTGGACTAATGAGTCTGAACTAACAAAAAATCTAAGGTTAACTTGATCTAGCAGAGTCTCTTGATCCGAATAGGCAAAGGAAGAGAAATCAGCAAAGGATTGCTGGACAAGATACTTATATGATAACACCTTATGATTTCTCTATCTATGATACTACTACCTAGATATTGAAAATCAGAAGTCTATACAGATTGTTGCAATAACTTCAGGATAGTAGAAAGATTAAAAATAGCAAGAGCTTCCTGAACATTGGGGTTAGAAGTTATGTTCCAATCTTGATTTTGGAAATCGTCGAGCTTATTTTTAATTCTAAGAATGTCATTTTAGTGATTGTCACTATTATCTAATAATTTTATGATATCATTATGAATGATGTCAAAATCATGTAGACAACTGAAAAATAATATTTATGAATAGTCATAGCCTGTTAGTATAATATACACAACAAACAAACCCTAAAATAGATAATGTCATGAAGGTCTACCTTTGGTAATTTAGGTTCGATTATATAAATAAGAATAGGATCAATAGGAGATAATTCTCAAAGTCAATGATTGTGAATCATTGTCAACCTGTTAATCCTATCTTCTTATTAAAATGACCAAGTCACCTTTTGTTGGAAAAGGTGAACGAGCCAATGATATTCTGAATCTGATACATACTGATATATCGAATCTATGAATATGTTTATCATAAATTTGGATTATTTAAAATATTCAAATAATTTTATAATAAGGTAGAGAAACAAACTTGGAAGAGCATTAAAATTCTTCGGTCAGATCGAAGAGGAGAATGCGTTTCAAGTAAGTTTTGACATATTTAGAAGAGAATAGGATTCTCTCCTATTGGAATCAACTTTGTTAGACATAGTTCGATTCATGATGGGGTTTACAAGTCTGCCAGTCTTCATTTGAGATTATGCTCTTAAGACTATTTGTTATATTCTGAACTGGATTCTAAATTAATCAATTGCAAAACTCTATATGAGATATGGACTAGGTATAAGCCGATACTTTCTTACCTTAGGGTTTGGGAGTGTTTGTCTTATATCAAGCATCTGTAGACAGATTAGCTTGGATCCTGATCCTATATATATTATTTTATAGGATATTTCAAAGAATCTAGGGGATATAACTTCTACCATGCTAAAGAACAAGAGTTGTTCGGCATTTTTTTCAGAAAAGGAGTACCTTGGTGAAGGTACTGATGCCTTTAATGTGAAACTTATGAAGTTTGATAGGTAAAAGAACCGACATAATCTAGTGAATCCATAGAACTGGATTTGATTAGATCAAAATAGAAATCCATTGTAGAGGCACCATTAAGGAGATCTGGTAGAGTACCACATCCTTTAGATATATACTTCGGTATCTAGGTTTGCGATGTGAACTTGTTGAACTCGAAGAGAACAACAAAGATCTGATCACCTACATGGATGTCATGCAGAGGTTCAACTCTAAATAATGGCTTAGAGCCACAGGTCCGAAATGGAGTCCATCAAGGTCAACGATGTATGGACACTCGTTGATTCACTCGAAGGGTAAAGCCCATAGAGTATAAGTGGATCTTTAATAGGATCAAAATAGTACAGATGAGAAGGTGGAGACCTACAAAGCTTGTCTGGTTACCTAAGGATATTGTCAACATTATGGTATTGACCATAACGAGATATTTTCTCTTGCGGCAATGCTAAATATTTTGGAGTTGAAACATGTATTTTGATAAGTGATCAAAACACATGGCTTCATTAAGAACGAAGAAGAACCCTACAAATACAAATGGATTAATCGTTCTATGAGCTTATTTCTTATCCTGTATGTGAATGAAATTTTCTTAATCGGGAATGATATTTCTTTACATTACAGAGAATAAAAGTTTCGCTATTATCATAATTCTCCATAAAAGATTTAGAAAAAGCATCTCTCATCCTAGGGATGAAGATCTATAGAGATAGATCTAAAAGACTGCTTGGGTTTTTTCAGTCCAATATACATAGGGTGTTTATGAGTAGAATTTATTTTATCATATACACCATATATGAGATCAGATATGGTATACTCATTAGGATAGTGAGTGGATACTTAAAAGATCCAGATGAGAATCACTGGAAGGGCATCCTTAAGTATTTGAAAAATACTAAGGATTGGTGACTCGATTATGGAGAATCTGACTTAAAACTTATGGAGTATGACTCTAATTTTTAGTTGGACGTAATAATAGCAAGAATGTATCAGAATACATCCTTACCTTAAATAATAGAGCAATCTGCTAGAAAGGTTTCAAGTAGAAAAATATAGCCAAATTCAAATTGTGAGGCAGAATGCATTGCAGCATTCGATGCTTACAAAGAAGCTATGCGATTATACAGGTTCACTAGCAAGCTAGAAGTAGCACCCTCCAATGATAGTCCTGTTGTATTATACAGCACCGAAGCCATAGCTCATGCCAAAGAGCCAAAGTCCCATTAGCTTACCAAGCATGCTGCATTGCTACCACCTTATTCAAGAAATCTGTTAAGGTAACGTCAATTTTTAGAAGATCGACAGAAAGGAGAACTTAACCTGTTTACTAAAGTCTCGATATCTAAGAGCTCTAAGATGATAAATCGAAGATGGGTATGTGATACTATATTGATTGACTTTAGTCCAAGTGAGAGTTATTGAGAATTGTGTCCTAAAGCCAATCGTTTGATGATTGTGCTAATTATAAATTTATATGAATTGATAAATAATCAAAGTTATTTGATATTTTTCATCACAAGGATACATCTTCTAACGAACTCCTATGTTGTGATGAAATTTTTAGGACTACTTTGATCGATAAAGGAGGATTTATCGCATAGTCCTTAAATTGGTTCGTGACCAAATGATACGCTATTACTAGGATGACAACGATATCAAGTGTAGGTCATTGTGTGCCATATGCATTGGTTGTCCTTGTAACTAAATGGTATGGAGATACTAGTATGGCAAGCAGGTGAGATGTAGGAGTACATTATCATTGAACGTGACCAACTGTGGAGCACTCTGCTGTCAAAGGTAGCTCACGAAGAGTATGGGTATAAGTGTCTCTCCGACCTAAGATCACCACGGTGACTTACAAGTAACTCACTGTACTTTGGTGCTGGACTAACTGAGTTTTTAATTTAGTAACAAAAAATTTTTAGGTACAGTCAAGTACTTATCAAGTCGATGTGTGAGTCAAGATGGGATTGACCCCTCCGAATTAGTAGGAGATATGCATCAGTGTATTTTAATTTAGCAAAATCTGGACCTAGATAATCTATGTGAGGGATTTAAAAAAGATTAAAATATAATGTGGATGACTTATCTAGGATTGACAGATAAATTCTAAATCATCCTCGAGTACTAGGATCAAAGAGATGAATTATACGGTAACCATACGCTAATAGGTTCTTGAATGTTGCTTCATCATCATTCGACCTATCCGGATGTTGGGTCATCATTGCTAGATGGTTACATCAATTGGTTCAGGAAGGTGTTCCTATGCTACCAACTTAGATTTGAACCTATGGGATCATACTCAAAAGAAATTTCTGACTGATCATGTGGCTGATCAATGATTGAAAATCATTCAAGGACTTAATCATCAATTCGATTGATGATTAACCTTATGCAAAAGTTATAATAAATTAATTCACCAAGTGTTAGTGAATTAATAAAAAATTAATTAGTAATTAGATTATTGATTAACTCAATTTGATTAAGCAAAGAGGATTAAATAAAATCTAATTAAATTGGATTCAATTAGGTTTGATCCGATTAGGTTATGAGATGATCTAATTACTAAGGGAGAATTATCCCTGATTTGATTAGGACTTTGGTTCAATCAATTTTTAATTTGATTAGAATTTGATTAAAAATTTATGAAGCTAATTAGATTGAGTTTTATATATTTTATTTGGGCTAAATCAGATGTGATTTGGTTTGGATCTAAATAAGGAAACTTAGAGTCCTTATTGGAATAGGACTCTTCTCTCTGCGCCAACCCAAATTACACGCCATATATCTCCACACACAAAATTATTTTGTGTGATATTTTTTCACACAAAAGATTTCATTCCCTTATCTATCTCACATCCAAATGTGATTTGGTTTTGATAAAAGAAAGGTTTTAAAATTTGATTTCAAATTTTTTCTTATCAGGAGAATCTGTTCTCATCCAGATCACCCTCTCCATGTCAATAAATTTTTTTCTCCTTATATGTATGATATTTTCAGGATATTTTTTATACAAGATTAGCTGGAGAATTGATTTACTTTATAAAATTATGGAAAGGGGTGTCCCATAATTTTTTGATATATTTTTGGATGTAGAATTATGAAGGGAGGCAGAATCCTGTAAAAGTCCAGGACCATTAGGACTCTTCACCCCACCTCCTTACACACTTATAAAAGGGGCTTTTGTGGTTTCTTTTATGTGTGTAAGATACCAGAAGAGAGCTCTTCATGTGGTAGTAGTTTGGGCATGATTCATGATGTGAAAAATAGAGAGGAGGGTCCTCTCTCTTGGGATGTGTACAAAAATCTGAATTTCAGATTTTTGGTTCTAAGGATTTGGGAGGAAAAAATAAATAAGAAAAAAACTATTTTCTTCTCTATATTTTTTCACCTCTTCATCTTCTCCAAAATTTCATCTTTAATTTCTAAAAAAATTTCAAAGATTTGAAGAAAGGAACCAGATTAGCCAAGAAGAAGGTCTTCGCACGAGCTAGCACTCCCGAAAAGATCGATCAGATCGGGGCTTCAAGTGGATTTTCCGTAGAGGCTGGATGCATACGCGGCTATGAGCAACCAGCAAGGATCCTCTCCACTATGTCTCTCAGTAGTAGAGATTATCAACCCATGATCAGGCATGGAGTTTTGAACTCATATTAGAAGTAGATGTGATCTACTGCTCATATGCATGCATGCTGATTTTATCTTCAGATTATTTCAGATTTTATATACAACATAACATATCATAGGTCCTAGAGTAGGTTGATTTGATGATTATATCATATACATGTTAGATTAATTTGATTAATTTAATTATCTTTCACTATAATTTTTTCAAAAAAATTTCGAAATACATTCATGAAATCGCCTACGCATCCCAACATACAACTCTTGCGGATGAGTCAGCATCTCCTTGGCAGTCCTCATGTCTTCATGCTATCACTGAAGATCATTGGATATGGATGCTAGAATGTAACACTTTGCCTTATTATCCTCATCTACCTACTTTTCAAGTGCAGCTTGTTGATTAGGGGATGGACGAGCTTGTAACACAGGCGCATCCTGATTTAGGACATGGGTTAGTTTCTCGAAACTAAGAATGATTTTCAAATTTTGGAGTCAGTCTTTATAGTTTGTTCTGATCAACCTATTTATATCAAGGATACGAGCTAAGAGGTTGGAACTCGACATGGTTATCTATAGAGAGAATAGTTTCTAGTTAGAAATTTATACTTATTAATGTTTGATCTAGAGACTTTAAAAACAAACAAAGGCTCCCACTATTTCTTCGAATCTCCCATACTCCTCAGATAGAGAAAATGAAAACCTATACGTGATCAATTTCTAGTGGGTACTGTGGTCCCACTGATCCATACGCACCTCACCTAATAGTTATTGGTGAGCATAGACCAATGAGTGGACAACACCTTGTTTATTGCTTCACTGAGCAAGATGCAGTGGGTTTGGTCTCACCTAACAGTTATTGTCACATTTCTTAGTTAAGTCAGACCTATCATTCACCAGCAGACGTAAAGCCATCATTGGGATCCTCACCTAATAGTTATTGAATCCAACCCTATCTCTACCCCGGGACATCAAATGCCAATAGATTAGTTATACCTTTCCGATACAACCGAACTACTGTAACCAGCCGAGAATGATCAACACTAGGAAGGCATCGACATCTCTACAATGATGGAAGACCTCTAGACTTAATATTTAGTGAGAAGATTTAGATTTAGATCTCTTCTAAATCAACAGATATGATTCCGACTGATCAAGTTTAGGTCAATATATCCATATGTCAGACCTACCTAGTCGGCATGGGTGAACACAAGTCAATAAGTAACCTAAAATGAAACTGAATCTTTCAAAATGGCCAAGTAAGTTAAAATGAGTGGGGGTTCCCCGTTGCTTTTCTTAGACACCAATGAATTGATCAGATCAGACAGTGAAACCAATTAAATAACCACCATCTAGATACTTGCCTTAGACACTAAATTGATCGATTAGAATCGATCAGGTTAATCTATTGAAATGGATCCAAACCACTGGGCTAAATTTGATCTTGAGTCAATTAATTCATATCAAAATATAAATCAATGTGACCAACTACAACTAAACTCAGCTTTGAGCTCCTTTGATCTAATTCTAACCAACCATTGATTAGGTTCAATCAATTACTCAAAATCGACAATGAATTCTAGCTTGATCTAATAAATTGACCCTAATTGTAGTTTGATCACAATATCTAATTTGTTCAACCCATACCCACATGCAATAATATAACTTTTAGATTTTAAAAATATTTTTTTAGATTATGTTTCATTACATGCATTAGTGGCTTATGATCTTGAAATAGTTTTAG
Source organism: Elaeis guineensis (assembly GCF_000442705.2). Taxonomy (NCBI): domain Eukaryota; kingdom Viridiplantae; phylum Streptophyta; class Magnoliopsida; order Arecales; family Arecaceae; genus Elaeis; species Elaeis guineensis. Next base: position 53,074,341 of record NC_025997.2, read on the forward strand.
ATCTAAACCTAATATTATATATCATAGATTGGTATTAGATCTAAACTTTAAATATATATCACATATATATATTAAATTATAGATCTAAAATAAGAATTATATATATCAAATATATATATAATTAGATCTAAAATAATGATTAAAATATCTTGAAAATAATTTTCAAAAAATTGGTTCGCATTAAACTAGGACAATCTTTTCAATATAGGGGGTAAACCCTATATCAGGACAATCTTATACCAGTTTGATGCGAATTTTTAATCATTCTAATTTTAGATCAAATATTAATAAAAATATATCACATACATCAATTTTTAGATCTAAAAAATTAATTTAATATTTTAAAAATAGTTCTCAAAATCGATCAATCTTGTACTAGGATAATTTTTTTAATATAGAAGATAAACCATATATCAGGACAACCTTATGCCAGCACAAGATCAATTTTAAATCATCTAAACTTTTAGATCTAAGACTAAATGTCAGATTATATATGTCTTAAAAAATCAGTGGCTCTAATACCACTGTTAGAATATCGGGTAGGGTTACATGAATAGATTTCAAAACTTTTAAAGTAGTAGCAAAAATAATCTAGGTTAAACCTTTTAACCCCATATACAATAGATCTAATCTATATCTATCCAAGTCCTAGATCTAAGACATGCATATAATTTGAAAAGTAAAATAAAATTGAGATCGAATCTCAATATCTTGCACGGATTGAAATACACCACAATCAATGATCTTAGATCTGAAGGTTTCAGAGTCGCACACGTGTTCGACCTCTGCAGGTATCTATCGGGATCAACCTTAAACTTTTTTTGTTGTTATAGATTCTTTTTTTCCAAGTGAAATCTCAGTCTTTTGAACCTTTGATCACACATTGATCTCTGACTGTGGTGTCAACACTTGAACTATATAGCCTTTCTACCTTTTTGCTTGATACAGAAGAAACCACCCTTCACCTTGGCGTGTGAGAGGATGGGATGCCCAATACTTGGGCATAGAAAAGAGAGGAAGAAGGGGTGGCATGGAGAAGGAGAGTAGGAGGTGATTTGAATTCTCAAAATTTTATCTTTATTAAACCCTAGGAGACCATCTCCTTAAATAGGCATTTCTTGATTCCAAATTGTTATCCAATCAGGCTAAAAAGATTAGATCTTATCTCATAAGGTCTCTTACCTTTTAATCTAATTTTTTTTTCAAAAAAATAAAACCTAATTGGAAAAGCCCTTACCTCAAAAGTCAAGTGGATGTGGGGCCTTCATCTCATAAGGCAAGATAAGTGGCGTCACTTGATTTATTAGGCAAGTAGTTAGGGCACCAACCCTTGGCACCCCCTTAGGATTTTATGCACAAGAGAGGGGACATGACCCCTCTCTCTCTCCTTCTACACCTAAGCAAAAGAGGGGGTGGGCCCCTCTCTCTTTCTCACACCCTCTCCAAGGGATGGTGCCCCTTGGAGTTTCCAAAAAGAGGAGCATGCGCCATCTCTTCTTTCCAATTAATCCTCACCACAAAAGAAAAAAATAAGAGAGAAAAAGAAGAGATTAGTTAGCCAACTCATTGACTTGATCCAATCTTTTTGGCTCCTTAAATAGGTGCCCCACTAAATCCAAATTAAAATGGATTTAGATTAGGTTCAAGGTAATGGACTTGATCCAATCCTTATCTAATAAGAAATCAAAGTCTAGAAAAGAATTAGGTTTAACCATGTGCTAGCATGATTTTTTAAACCCAATAGAATTTCACTAAATTTTAATCCAACTAAAACTTCATAAGCCCAATTGATTAATTCAAGATAAAATTTCTTAATGTGTGACCCCATAGGTTCTATTCTATCTAGTAGTGAGATATATTATGATCTCCATCATAATATCATCAAAACTCTTTTCGATTGGTTGAAACAATTTCAGCTCTACTCTTTGAGGGTCATCGATCATCAAGATGATGTCAGATGAGTCTCACAATCCATCAGTGACACCTAGCAGTATGTAGTGACAACCAGTAAAATAAAAGTGTGAACCCCTAGATGCAGTTATCATATGATTCAGTCCTTCTATCATGTGTTTTGACTTGATGGAGATCATGAAGAACTCGTCAGACCTCATCATCAGTCATATGCTAGATTGGCTTGACTTGAGTTTACTTATGAATTTCGTAAAAACTTCTTTCCAGTATTCACACTTATTTTGGTCAAAAACTTTCTAAACTCAGTCTCACAAATTGCATAAGACTTCTCTTTTTCTACCTAGGTTGATAAATTTCTTCTAGGTGCATCCTACTCCTAATAGTGAATCTGAACCTACTGTAGCCAACGTACACAGCAAGGATCTGAATGGCTAGAGACCAAGGGAACGTGTAGTCAAACTTAGTAGCCTCGCTGCAGATAGCCGATGACACTGTAGGTCAAAGGACCACTCATACCACTACAGCATCGAGATAACCACTGATGGTTGAGTAGATATCCAAGTGATTTCTCATGTTGGTCACATTCAGTGCAAGTTATTCTCTAACAACTACCTGCACTCTCACCCCAGTGTTCCTATACTGCAAATCCGAGATTTATCTGCCTATAAAAGAGGTGAATAGTACTTCAATCATAAATGGATTGATCACTATCCTCCATGATGATTCTTTGATTGAGAGTATTTAAAAACTAACCACTAATTAATGTATGTCTCAAATTCTCAACACCTTGAGAATATACAAAAATCATCTTTATTAATTTTTGGAACAAATCATAAACACATAAATATGATTGAAAATAAAAAATCCTTTATTAATATAAAAATATTATCAGTACAAAGTTAAGCTCTGAAATTATAAAATGTGTTAGCTAATAATTGGCTTCTAGGGCACTCATCTAACATTATTCACCATCGAGCCTTCCATTCTATAGAGATTGTTGCTTAGTCTTCTTCCCCTCATCACCACTAAAACTTTCTTGGTAATCTTTAAGCATCCACTCCCTGGTTGGCTACTAAAAGCATATCTCTGCTTCTCCAAGTAGCCCAAAGAGATCAAGTTCTTCTTCAACTCCGACACATGCTTGACATTTGATAAGTATGGATGATCCCGTCGTACATCCTCACCCTAATAGTGCTAACTCCGACCACCGTATAAGGGTGATCATCAACAAGGCTTACACTTCCTTCATCTTCATGTAGATAGCAAACCACTTTCGATGAGATGTGTAGTGATGTAAGCATACTGAATCCAATGTCCATACAGTATCACACTTAGTGGACCCATCCGATACCACTAGTATATCATCTCCACTTGTCACGCCCCCGACCCGAGATTGTGAATCGAGGGTCATGGCAACCGCCGCATACTTATAGAATACTTTTCCCATAAGCATGCAAGGCATCTCATCATGATATCTTCACAAATAGTTAAATAAAATTTTTTTTATTCAATAATCAAACCTTGGTTCAAATAACAAATCAAAACTAAGTGTTCAAAAGAAAGTAACTGTCTGACAAAGTCAATACTAAAAATAAAACTAAAGGTCTTAAATCAATTCTGAGAGAATCCTAAATCAATGAGTTAACTCCATCTCTAATCGCTCTCCCAACCGAAAACCCGCATCATGCTAATTTTTCGGATCTGTAAGAAAAACATAAAACTTATCATGAGCTAAATAGCCCAGTAAGCAGTGTATACCTTTAACCGAATAATCAGGCAAATAATACTATGCATAACAAATCAATATGTAATTTCATGAATTCATAATCATACTGTCAATCATATATAAAAGTCAATTTATCATAATTTTTAATTATGCTTTTCTTCTTAATTTCATCAATTTCTTAAATTCTTCTTACCAACCATGACTATGACCACATTATCCCTGTGGCAGGGTCATAATACCGCGTATCTGCTTGCGGTGGGCTGCGAATCATCTGGCAGCCAAGTCCTTTGGAACCGCTGGTCTAACTGGCGGTTTTGTCGCTGGTCTATCTGGCGACATATCGCTGGTCTTACTGGCGACGTAAATCCTCAGGACAGTCAATTGCCAACGTATATGCCCCCATTGGCGGGGTCCTCAACACAGTCAGGTTGTCAATTTCATATTATCTTCCAATTCATATATTATTTTCAAGAATAATAAAATTAATTGATATTCGAGTCAAATCAATTATAACATTCTTTGAGATCATATATCATCATAATAATTGCTCAACAAATAACTTCAATCATAAATAATTTTCAGTAATTATTTCAATAAATAATTTCAATCGCAAGCATGCATAAATTTATTTAATTCGTAATATACCAGATAAATTCAGTAAAAGTAAACACTACTTACCTCTTTCATCTTAGATCTTTAGACTTCGTTAGAAGAATCAGCTAATCCTATTTAAAATATCAAATCATTATCAAATTCTATTCCATAAATATAACAAGATTAAATCATAAGGAAAGAGGACTGTTGTCCGGATGTGTCGAACCATCCAGATACCAGGGCAATTCAGGATCTCTGATCTGAGGATCAGATTCAAGTGACTTGATCAAGAAATCGTGAGGCACAGATCGAATTAAAGTCAAGATCAATCAATAGGGTTCTTTAATAAATTTGAAAGATCTTTGATACGATCAGATGAGGTTGACATACAGCACAGATATCAAAGCAACTTCAGATCTTGTTAGAGTCAATATAAGCTTCTAAAAGATGAAGGCATGACTTGATACAGGATTCATAGACCTTTTTTTTTTTAGAGAGAGAAAGTCGATCATGAGAGAGAAAGTAGAGAGAGAAAGTGGAGAGAGAATCTTCATATCCTTTAAAAGTGGCAATCATGATTGAGATCATCAGAGATCATATCAAGGTGACTTAATATAGATTGACCATGATTCATTATATCAATTTCGAAAAAGAATCGGATCAGAATCCGATCTACTGCACGAATTTCGGAGCAGTCTCAGATCATCATATTTTTATCTCAAGTTTACCCTAGGGTCTGTGATGCAATCAGAGAGAGAATGACCCTAGAAAGACGAAATCCATAAAAAGAGATAAAAGGTCTAGAGAGAGAAAATAGGAAGAAAATCTAGAGAGAGAAAATGAAGAGAGAAGGAAAGAGAAGAGAGAGAAAGAGGGAGAAAGAGGGGAGAGAGGAAATTTTTCTCTTTTCTTATTATTTTTTTTTTTCTATTTTGTATTTTCTTTTCTTTTCTTTTTCTTTTTCCTTTTTCTTTTTCTTTTTCTTTTTCCTTTTCTTTTTCTTTTTCTTTTTTTTTTCCCCCGTAGCCTTCTTTGGTCGGAACAGGGGAGGACTAGAAGGACGTTGCCCGTGGTCCGACGGGCTGTGGCGGCACGACCGGTGGTCCGACAGCGGCGACCGACGGCGATGGAGCCGGAGATGGCCGGCGGCGAGAATCGGCCAGTGGGAAATTAGAAAAAAATGGAAAAACAGGGGACCGCCCCTTTCCTTGAATTTTCTCCGGTCATTGGCCGATCACCGGCGGCCATGACCTTCGGAGAAGATAGGTAGAGGGTTGGGGGTCCAAACCTAGGGGTGCGGCGCCATGGACGGCGGCGCTGGTGGCCGGAAAAGGGAGGGAGATGGCTCGGCCGAACAGAGCAAAACATGATCTTGGATCTTTGTGGATTTTCTGACGAACCCGACGGCCGGCGAGGGTGCACGAGCCATGAGAAGGAGGGGAAGGAAGAGAGGAAGGAGGGCCGGGGCTTACCTTCGACTTCGGTGAGGTTTCCGACGAGAAATCGCGGCGAGCACAGGTCGAGGGGCCGCGGCTTCAAACGAAAAAATCGGAGAAAAACTCCGACGATCGTCGGTGACCGAAGGATCTACACTTAGAGGAGAAGAGGGGGTTCTTATAGAGCTCGTCCTAGGGTCTTTTAATGGCCCTAGGACTCCGATTTTTTATCGGAGACGGGGAAGAGGAAGACTCCGATCGGGAGTCTTCCTCCCTGCTCTGCTTTTTTTTTTTTTTTTTTTTCTTTTCCTGGTGAGCTTTGTGGGTTGGTTTTGGGCCCAATTGGGCCGGATTATCACATTCTACCCCCCTAAAAAAATTTCGTCCTCGAAATTTACATACCTGTAGTCTCGAAGAACTGGGGATATTTTTGCTTGAGTCTTCATAGTTTCTTACTTGAATCTCATCCTCAAATATTTCAAAATTCTAATTCTTAATACAAATTCATTCTTAAATCATTTCATAAGAAAAAAAAGTCAATACATTAATATCAATCTGATACGGAACTATTCATTTTCTTATTCATCAAGATCAACATCTCAAAGATTTTCAATATTTCAAGATTTCAAAATTATGATCTCATTTCCTGTAAAAATTAATGTTCAATATCTCATAACTCAAATTAAAATCAAATCTATCTCTTGTGAATAGAAGAGGATCAATGTCTCTATTCTTGCATAAGAACTTCATTCATCATCATCATTCATTTTTTTTTTTTTTCAAAATATTAACCACTCTTAATTTCAACCCATCATAAAATAGGAAAAACATACTTCTTATGAATCATATGATGACATCCTAACCAATCAAAATTCAAAAATATTTTCTCTTATTCGTACTTTCAAAGGTTGAAGATTTATCATTTCAATCTCATTCTCGAGCTTTTGATATTTTAATTCTCGATACAACTTCATCATTAAGTTATTTCATAAAGATCAATATCACCATTGTTGATTGAATCAATATCACTATTTCTAGTCATCAAAATTTTCTTGCTCAAACCCTCAAACTCTTTAAATATTCTAATTCTTGAAGCAAATTTTATCATTAAGTCATTCCATAATAAAGATCAATAACTCAAAAATTGATCTAAATCAAAACCATATTTTTCTTATAATCAAAATCAATGTCTCTATTCTAAGTAAGTATATCAATTTTCTTTATCTAAACATTAACAACTCTTAATTAATCAATTCATTATCAAATTAAATTATAAATAACTCTAATCCATCTTTTGTAGAGCAATCGTCAATATCAATAGATAACCTCAATCTTTTTCATTCAATCAGAGAAATAATAATGATCAAAAGAATTCTAACTTCAAATTTTATTATACCCTGGAGATAAATATTTGAGTATAATAATCTAAGATCAAAATCATCATTCGATAAACAATCTCAAGTTCTTCCTAGTAATTAGAGAATTATAAAATTTAATTCTAGGATAAAAAAATTTATCTCTAAATATTCTAAATCTAAAATCACAGATCCACTCATCCTAGAATTAGGATGCTAATTATTTTTGTAGCATAGTAGATGGAAGCTCTACTTTTAAAAATCACATTAGGATATCTAAAATAATTCAAAATTTTAAAATATTATTCTTTCTAATATCAATAAATTTCTTGTGTCAAACCATATCATCTATCATAATTCTGACTCAAAGAATCAACATTCCTGACTTACTCAAAGTAATCCAGATTACCATGCTTCCGCTGCGCACTCTGATCTAACAATCAAAATTTCTTAGCTTCACCAAAAAAAGTTTGATCAAATTATTTCTTTACCTTATCAATAGAAAAGATCTAAATTTTCAAATTTCAATTGAAATCAAAGATTAACTTTCGATTCTCATTCATACCTTTACTGGTGTACAATAATCTTGATTAACCCTTGAGTCCAATATCATATTTAAACCATCATATAGATTTACTATAATCAATATGAATCCAATCTCAATTCTCATATCAATTCAATTCGATAATTTTCAAACCAAAAATCTTTATAAGTCAAATCAACGAGAAAATTCTTCGATGCTCCATCAAATTTGGACATAATCTGAATATATATGAATTTCAAATCATTATTATTGTTATTTTTTTTTCTAAAATTTCTATCATCAGAATCTTCAATATCTATCAAATATCCTTTCATAACAATCATACAAGCTTCAAAAATTAAATCTCCATTTAATAGTAGATTCAATTAAGGACCTTGTTAACAAAAGCAAAGGAACTCCATATCAATTCCTAAATCCAAAATTTCTAAATTATAAAATTTACATGGATCCCTTAGTCTGAAATAAATATAAATCAGATCTTTTATCTTAATCTGAAGATATCAATTTTTCATTAACAACTTCAACAATAATATCAGAAAATCTCTTGATCAACTTAGATACGAAGTCTTTAAATTAAAATTTCATACACATCATGTAGTCTCCAAGAGACATAATAAGATCCATTATTTAGATCTAAGGATGATGATTAAAGCTTCTAGTATGATGAATATCCTATAATCTCAAAATCAATTTCATCAATAAGACATAGGTTTCTTTGCAATATCCTCAAATATGTATTCATCATAATATGCCACTTTATATATAATCCACATATCAAATTCAATTTCGATAAATATTCCAATCAAGCATCATAAAAGATTTTTCTTAGCCCATTCTGGAATAATATTTTATTATCAAATCTTTATCTTGCCAATAATAGTCAATCTCTCAACTAGAAGTAATATCATAATATTATTCTCACATCGAATTTGAACTTACGATTCACTTGAATAACCAATGATCAAATTAATAACCATAATGCACAATACAATTTTTATATCAATCCTTTTGTGATTACTTTCGATCAAGATCTAACTAATCATATCATGATCAATAGATCATCCATCATATTTCAAATTCTATATGTTATAATCTATTGTGATCCTTTCATACATAATCTCAATGTTTAATCAAAATTTATAAATATTTCTCCCACTACAATCATCAAAGATCTACACTATAATGTCCCTGGTGTCTATCCACTTACACCCATTCTATATCTGATTCTATGTTTCATAACTCATCCACTTATGCTCTGATACCATATTAATTGTCACGCCCCCGACCCGAGATTGTGAATCGAGGGTCATGGCAACCGCCGCATACTTATAGAATACTTTTCCCATAAGCATGCAAGGCATCTCATCATGATATCTTCACAAATAGTTAAATAAAATTTTCTTTATTCAATAATCAAACCTTGGTTCAAATAACAAATCAAAACTAAGTGTTCAAAAGAAAGTAACTGTCTGACAAAGTCAATACTAAAAACAAAACTAAAGGTCTTAAATCAATTCTGAGAGAATCCTAAATCAATGAGTTAACTCCATCTCTAATCGCTCTCCCAACCGAAAACCCGCATCATGCTAATTTTTCGGATCTGTAAGAAAAACATAAAACTTATCATGAGCTAAATAGCCCAGTAAGCAGTGTATACCTTTAACCGAATAATCAGGCAAATAATACTATGCATAACAAATCAATATGTAATTTCATGAATTCATAATCATACTGTCAATCATATATAAAAGTCAATTCATCATAATTTTCAATTATGCTTTTCTTCTTAATTTCATCAATTTCTTAAATTCTTCTTACCAACCATGACTATGACCACATTATCCCTGTGGCAGGGTCATAATACCACGTATCTGCTTGCGGTGGGCTGCGAATCATCTGGCAGCCAAGTCCTTTGGAACCGCTGGTCTAACTGGCGGTTTTGTCGCTGGTCTATCTGGCGACATGTCGCTGGTCTTACTGACGACGTAAATCCTCAGGACAGTCAATTGCCAACGTATATGCCCCCATTGGCGGGGTCCTCAACACAGTCAGATTGTCAATTTCATATTGTCTTCCAATTCATATATTATTTTCAAGAATAATAAAATTAATTGATATTCGAGTCAAATCAATTATAACATTCTTTGAGATCATATATCATCATAATAATTGCTCAACAAATAACTTCAATCATAAATAATTTTCAGTAATTATTTCAATAAATAATTTCAATCGCAAGCATGCATAAATTTATTTAATTCATAATATACCAGATAAATTCAGTAAAAGTAAACACTACTTACCTCTTTCATCTTAGATCTTTAGACTTCGTTAGAAGAATCAGCTAATCCTATTTAAAATATCAAATCATTATCAAATTCTATTCCATAAATATAACAAGATTAAATCATAAGGAAAGAGGACTGTTGTCCGGATGTGTCGAACCATCCAGATACCAGGGCAATTCAGGATCTCTGATCTGAGGATCAGATTCAAGTGACTTGATCAAGAAATCGTGAGGCACAGATCGAATTAAAGTCAAGATCAATCAATAGGGTTCTTTAATAAATTTGAAAGATCTTTGATACGATCAGATGAGGTTGACATACAGCACAGATATCAAAGCAACTTCAGATCTTGTTAGAGTCAATATAAGCTTCTAAAAGATGAAGGCATGACTTGATACAGGATTCATAGACCTTTTTTTTTAGAGAGAGAAAGTCGATCATGAGAGAGAAAGTAGAGAGAGAAAGTGGAGAGAGAATCTTCATATCCTTTAAAAGTGGCAATCATGATTGAGATCATCAGAGATCATATCAAGGTGACTTAATATAGATTGACCATGATTCATTATATCAATTTCGAAAAAGAATCGGATCAGAATCCGATCTACTGCACGAATTTCGAAGCAGTCTCAGATCATCATATTTTTATCTCAAGTTTACCCTAGGGTCTGTGATGCAATCAGAGAGAGAATGACCCTAGAAAGACGAAATCCATAAAAAGAGATAAAAGGTCTAGAGAGAGAAAATAGAAAGAAAATCTAGAGAGAGAAAATGAAGAGAGAAGGAGAGAGAAGAGAGAGAAAGAGGGAGAAAGAGGGGAGAGAGGAAATTTTTCTCTTTTTTTTTTTTTTTTCTATTTTGTATTTTCTTTTCTTTTCTTTTTCTTTTTCCTTTTTCTTTTTCTTTTTCTTTTTCCTTTTCTTTTTCTTTTTCTTTTTTTTTTCCCCGTAGCCTTCTTTGGCCGGAACAGGGGAGGACTAGAAGGACGTTGCCCGTGGTCCGATGGGCTGTGGTGGCACGACCGGTGGTCCGACAGCGGCGACCGACGGCGATGGAGCCGGAGATGGCCGGCGGCGAGAATCGGCCAGTGGGAAATTAGAAAAAAATGGAAAAACAGGGGACCGCCCCTTTCCTTGAATTTTCTCCGGTCATTGGCCGATCACCGACGGCCATGACCTTCGGAGAAGATAGGTAGAGGGTTGGGGGTCCAAACCTAGGGGTGCGGCGCCATGGACGGCGGCGCTGGTGGCCGAAAAAGGGAGGGAGATGGCTCGGCCGAACAGAGCAAAACATGATCTTGGATCTTTGTGGATTTTCTAACGAACCCGACGGCCGGCGAGGGTGCACGAGCCATGAGAAGGAGGGGAAGGAAGAGAGGAAGGAGGGCCGGGGCTTACCTTCGACTTCGGTGAGGTTTCCGGCGAGAAATCGCGGCGAGCACAGGTCGAGGGGCCGCGGCTTCAAACGAAAAAATCGGAGAAAAACTCCGACGATCGTCGGTGACCGAAGGATCTACACTTAGAGGAGAAGAGGGGGTTCTTATAGAGCTCGTCCTAGGGTCTTTTAATGGCCCTAGGACTCCGATTTTTGATCGGAGACGGGGAAGAGGAAGACTCCGATCGGGAGTCTTCCTCCCTGCTCTGCTTTTTTTTTTTTTTTTTTTTCTTTTCCTGGTGGGCTTTGTGGGTTGGTTTTGGGCCCAATTGGGCCGGATTATCACACCACTGCTTACAGATGCAGTGTTAATACTCATGCTGGCCTTCCCCTTCTATGATTTCCAAAGTCGACAATTTCTTTTCAAGTGCCCAGTTTGATGGTACTTGAAATACTTTCAGACTTTCTTCTGATCTCAAGACTTTGACCTATCCTTGAATTTACCCCTAACCTTCTCCTTTGGTCATCCCTGCATCTCATTCACAGTCAGAACATCAAAGTTAAGATTTTCTTTGCAGATCTTTTCTCTTTGCTCATTAGATTTGATCACTCCAACCACCTCTTTATAGTTTAGGGTCTCCTTCCCATAGACTAAGATTGTTATGAGGCTATCATACGATCTTGGGAGAGAACACAGCAACAACAATGTCCTATCCTCCTCTATCTTCACATCCAGACTCATCACCTCTAAACAGACTTGATTAAACCTCTGAATGTGAGCAATGAGGTCTCCTCCTTTGGGCATCCTCAGACTATATAGTTATTTCTTCAACCACAGCTTATTCATTATGTTCTTCTCCATGTATGTGTTCTCTAGTCTCATCCAGAGCCCCTTTGCTGTAGTCTCTGTATATACCTCGGGCAACACCTGTTGGAATTTTCATGTAAGGGCATGCATATATGTTTCAAAATTTTATTTTCTAAATATCATAGTAGAATAATAGATTAAAATATTTTTAATCTATATCATGCATGTATAAATACATAAACCACAAGAATCTACTTCATATGCTGAAATTGTACATGTAATCGAATGACATACTTGTTTTGCAATTCTTTTCTTCAAATCTGGATCTGGAAGAGAAGAGATTTTCTCTTAGCCATGCAAGTACCCAACCTCTATAGGTATCCACTTAGAATCAGTTTGGAATAGCCCTCTTAAAATTGAATTTTTTTCTCTAAGAAAATTTAGCCTGTGAATCTGAACGAAGCTTGGATCATGATCAACTCTTTGATCTTTTCCTTGATCCTCTTCTTCTCTTCTTCTCTTGCCTTTCCCTCCTTTGTTTATGCTGCTACCAGGAAGAAAAGCCAGCACACAAGGGACACCCAAAGCCCTTATGGGCATGATGATGAAGGATGCCCAAAGGGGGTGGGATGTTGAAGCAACAAGGGAGAAGAGAGGGAGAGAGGAAGAGAGGGCGTGGGGCACTCCTAAGGGGTATGATTTCTCTAAATCCAATTGACACTTCATAAGTCCAATTACTTATTTCAGGTCTAATTCTTTTATTATGGGACCTTATAGGTTCAATTCTATTTAATAGTGAGATATATAATGATCTCTATCAAAGTATTATTGAAACTCTTCTTAATGGGTCGGAACAATTCCACTCTAACTCATCAAAGATTGTCGATCTTAAACAACCCTAGTGAGCTCTCACAATCCACCAGTGACATCTAGCAGTATGTAGTGGCAATCTAGTAGAATCGAAAAGAACCTCAAGGTATAGTTAACGTGTGATTCAGTCCCTCTATCATGAGTCCCGACTAGATGGTAGATCATGGATAAATCATCAAATATCAACATCAATCATATGATAGATTCGATTAGTTCAAGTCTAATTGTGATTTCTATGGAAACTTCTTTCCATCAATCACATGTTGTAGCCACAGACTCTCGAATTTAGTCTCTCAAATTTTATAGGACTACTCCTCTCAATCAAGATCGATAGATCCCATTTTGATGCGCACTCTACTTCCACAGTGGACCAACTGTTGCCAACATCCACTACAAGGGCTCATTGAGATCCATATTTATGTGTCAGTCAAACTCCAGCAGCCTCACTACGAGCAGTCGTATTATCTTAGATCAAAGAATCATTCATACAACTACAACATTGAGACAATCACTGACGATCGAACAGAAATCTAAGTGATCTCTCGTATGGTCACGCTCAGTACTAGTTATTCTCTAACAACTAGCTACACTCATCATCTAATGTCTCTACACTGTAGACTAGAGACTCATCTATCCTGAAGAAAGTGATCTATGTGCCGGTCTATTCAGATCGATCACTATCCTCATGATGATTCTATGATCGGAAGTATTTAAGAATTAAATACATATCTCTAATTCTCAACTCTTTAAGAATATGTATTAAAAGTTATTTTCATAGATAATTCAAAGACACATCACACTTGAATGAAAAATAAATCTGCCCTTTTATTGATCAAATCAATATATTAAGTATAAAATTATATCCTAAATTTATTACAATGTATCAGCCATATTAGCTTCTAGGACATACATCTAACAATCTCTCACTTGGACTAAAATCAATTGGCCACTAATCTAAGTCCCATCTCTCAAGATGGACTTTCAATTTTGGCTAACTCAATTGCTTTGTCAGTGGGTCAGCCACATTGTCCGCAGAGTCTACTCTTCACACCTCGACATGTTTCTTTTCGAGATAGTCATGTATAATATGATACTGCCGCTTGATGTACTTTGATTTCTAATGAGACTTTGACTCCTTAGCAAGTGCTATGGCTCTATTGTTGTCACAGTAAAGTAGTATGGTATCAGACGTCATAATCTCAAGTTCTGCGACAAACTTCTTGAACCAAAAGCCTTCTTTTGCAGCATCCAAAGCAGCGACATACTCAGCCTCTGTGGTCGAATCCACTATGATGAGTTGCTTGAAACTCTTCCAACTGACTATGCCATCATTACAAACGAACACATATCCTGATATAGACTTTCTATCATCAAAATTAGATATAAAGTCTGAATCAGTATAGCCCTTGACTCGCAACTCAGAATCTCCTCCAAAGACTAGACACAAATTCTTAGTTCTTCTCAAGTACTTAAGAATGTTCTTCACAGCTATCCAATACTCCTTATCTGGATTCGATCGATACCTGCTCATGACACTCACAGTAAGGGCAATATCAGGTTGAGTATATAGCATGACATCCATGAGGCTCCCTATAACTGCGGCATAAGAAATCCTACTCATGCACTGAACTTCCTCAGATGTGGTCAGAAACATCATCTGGGAAAGATTAATACTATATACCTAATAGGTAAAAGTCCTCTTTCAGAGTTTTTCATGCTGACCTCTTCAGCATATTCTCTATGTACAGCTTTTGTCACAAGCCTAGCATCTATTTAGGTCTATCCCTATAGACCTTTATTCCGAGAATATAGGATGATTTTCTTAGGTCTTTTATGGAGAATTTCTTGGACAATCATCTTTTTGTTGGAGCATGATTCTGGCTCCTCCTACGGACCTTGGGTGTAGTGGAACTAGCAACGAACAAATCTGAAGACTTCTGGACTCGATCGAAGGCCCTTGATGAAATCAGCCTGGTTGCTGTCTTCTTCGTCAGCCTTTCGTTCCAGATGAAGAACACCTCTAAGATGACCTTTAAAAAATCCAAGATCTGGTACCCAACTAGATCAGGCCTAGATCGAGGTCTTTCAATTTATAGATCTTAAATCGAGATATTCTAGATAGAGAAGAAGGTAGATAGAACCAGACCTTGTAGATCTGTCCTGCTGCAGCCTTTTCTGTAGATCTATTGATGGAGATCTCACCCGCGCCTCAAACGACCTAAGATCAACTTCAGATCTGAGAGGAACTTGTACCAACCTCGTAGCAAGAGATTCTAAGTCCTGGACCTAATGTTTGGGTGGCTGCAAGAGAGGGAGAGGCAATATGGTTGGCAGCACAAAGGGGGAGGGGCTCAAAACCCTAGCGCCTCTCTTGCTTTTCCTGCCTTCTATGGACCTGGCGGCAAGAAACCCTAGGGTTTCTTACTCCTGGGGCATGGAGAATAGCTGGAGAAAGAGGAAGAAGAGAGAGAGAGACTTGAGAGAAAGGGTTTTCGTATTCCTTGGCTTAATCAAACCTATACAGTGCATGTATATATAAACACAGGGTCAAGTGATCTAAACCCAAAACTCCCTTGACCAACTCTATGGGAGATTAGGTTAACCCAAGCCCATGTACACCCATGACTTGACCTAATCTCACCTATCCTGGGCCCAGACCTGGCCCATAAAGAGTTGGTCCCTTGAGGCCCATATAACCTAGACCTCAAGAACCCGAAAGGCCCACAGCCTTTCAACCTAGGGCCCAACTAGCCCTAGAGTCTCCATGAAGCCCTCATGAATGATGGACCTTGGCCTTAGCCTTGGTCTCCTGGGCCTTGGGCACACCACCTGGATCACAACAATCTCCACCTTGGTGTCCCAAGGCCTCAACCAGCTCCACTCTGTCCACCAACCGAATCAGCTCAACACATCTCTGAAAGTTGTCCCGTGGAAGTACCTTCGTAAGTGCATCAACTGGGTTCTCCTTGGTGTGTACCTTTACCAGCTCCACCTCGCCATCCTCCACAAGATCCCTGATCCGATGATACCGAATGTCGATGTGCTTTATCCTTGCATGATAGACTGAGTTCTGAGCTAATAGAAGTGCACTCTAGCTGTCACAGTGCACTCTAATAGCCTCCTGAGTAAGGCCCATCTCCGTCAACAAATCCTTCAGCCAAATTGCCTCCTTAGCTGCTTTTGTCAGCTCGATGTACTCCACCTCTGTAGTGGATAGGGCCGTGATAGGCTGCAGACTCAATCTCCAAGAAATAGGACCTCCATACAGGCTAAAGATGAAGCCTGTCGTAGACTCCGGGTATCCACATCTCCACCGAAGTCTGCATCTACATAATCGCCAATCAACCCCTGAGCCTCCCTTGACATGTCAGAGTATCCCACTGCACCTCCTCGCTGTTCGTAGCAGATGCCAACTCCAACTGAACCCGCCAGGTATCTGAATATCCACTTCAGAGCTCTCCAGTGCTCCCTGCCAGGCTGCACCATGAACCTGCTAACCTGACTCACTGCATGAGCGATGTTTGGCCTACAACAGACCATCGCATACATCAAGCTCCCAACTCCTGAAGCATAAGAAACTGTCTCCATCTCCTGAGCCTCCACCTCAGTCTGTGGCACCATGATCTTCGAGAGTCTGAAGTGACCGGCAAGTGGCAGCTCTGCCGGCTTTGCTCCCTTCATCCCGAACCTCTCTAAGACCTTCTGTATGTAGCCCCCCTGAGATAGATGCAGCACCCTTCGGGCTCGATCTCTGAAAATCTGCATGCCTAGGATCTCCCTTGCAGGGCCCAAATCCTTCATTTCAAACTCTCGAGATAAGGATGCCTTCAGATCCTGCATAACCTTCCTACTTTTGCATGCTATAAGCATGTCATCCACATACAAGAGTAGGAACACCCTAGAACCATCCTCAAGAGACTGAACATAAACACAGGGATCAAACTCGCACCTGGAAAGTCCAATGCTGCGCACATAGGAGTCGAACCGCTTGTACCATTACCTCGATGACTGCTTCAGCCGTACAGCGACTTCTGCAACAAACAAACCTTTTCCTCTGATCCTGGATCCCTGAAATTGGGTGGCTACTCCATGTAAATCCTCTCCTCCAAATGCCCATGGAGGAATGCCATCTTGACATCCATCTACTCCAGCTCTAAATCCTGAGCTGCTATAATACTTAGCAACACTCTGATGGAAGTATGTCTGATGACGGGAGAGAAGACCTCGCTGAAGTCGATGCCTTCCTTCTGGGAGTATCCCTTGGCTACTAACCTCACCTTGAATCTGATACCTCCCTGCTCTGAAGGCCCTTCCTTGCGACTGTAGACCCATTTGCAGCCAATGGGCCTCTTCCCCTGTGGCAACTGCACCAATCACCACGTCTGGTTCTGGTGGAGAGACTGCATCTCCTCGGACATCGTCTGGACCCACCGCTCTCTATCCTGGCTCTCAATAGCCTCCTGATACGTATATGGATTTCCATTCACTGTCACCAAGGCATATGACAGCATCTCCTCGAAGCCATATCGGTCCGGTTGCCTAATGGTCCTCTTGGGCTTGTGTAGGGCAACATCGATATCAGTCCTCGATCTAGCTCGCTCCTACTGGACCTCTTCACCTCGATCATCCGTCCGAGTCCTCTCCACCTGTGGAGACACCTTAGGTAGGTTCTCCACCTAAATATCATGTCCTCCAGTAGTACCTGCAAGAGGCAAAATCAAAGAGGTAAGCTGTCCAGCAGCACCCTGCTGGACCTCCTCCTGCTCCTGCTGCTCCTCCATGCCTGCTCACCTCCGTAGGACTGACTCCTCATCAAAAGTCACATCCTGACTAATGATGACCTTCTTTTCCAAGGGATCCCACAGCCTGTATCCCTTAACTCCTCGCGGATAGCCTAGAAACACCATTTTGCATGATCTGGCATCTAGCTTGCTCCACTCACCAGCTCCAATGTGCACATAGGCCGTGCACCCAAATACCCGTAGATGGCCCAGCCCAACTGTCCTCCCAGACCACACCTCCTCTGAAAGCCTGCCATCCAACCTGATGTGAGGTGACCGATTGACCAAGTAACCCGCTGCGTCAACTGTGTCAACCCAGAATGCCTTTGGAAGCCCTGCCTGCAGCCTCATGCATCGTGCCTTTTCCAGAAGTATTCTGTTCATCCTCTTGACCACCCCATTCTGCTGTGGAGTCCCCTTAACTGAGAAGTGTCTCCTGATCCCACACTCCTCACAGTAGTCCTGGAACTCTCTGCTGGTGTACTCCCCGCTATTGTCTGACCTCAGACACTTCACGCTCCTCCCCTGCTCCTTCTCCACCTCAGCTCTCCAGATTTTGAACTTGGTGAAGATCTCAGACTTCTCTCTCATGAAGTAAATCCAGAGTTTCCTTGAGAAATCATCAATCAGGGTCATGAAGTATCTGGCCCCATTCTTAGCTGAAACTGGGGCTGGTCCCCACACATCCGTGTGTACTAACTCCAGAGGGGCTGCATTGCGGGTTGTACTGACGTTGAATTGAACTCTCCTCTGCTTTTCCATCTGGCAAGGCTCACAGATCTTCCCTATAGCACCATCCTCCAGATCAGAGATGAGTCCTCTCCTGCTCAACTCCCTCATCCCCTTGTCACCCATGTGGCCTAGGCGGTAGTGCCACATCCTGTAAGCCCCCTGCTGGTCCTGTGCTGCAGCTGCTGCATCAGACTCTTCGATCACCACAGATCCCTCCATGCGATAGAGGTTATTGTCCAACCTCCTGCCTCTCATCACTACCATAGCTCCATTGGAGATGTTCAGTACTCCGCTTCTAGCCCTACTACTGAAGCTGTATCCACTGCGCTCCAAGTAGCCTAGTGACACCAGATTCTTTTCCAGCTCCGGGACGTGCTTTACATTTGTCAATATCCTCACAATCTCATCAAACATCCTCACTCTGACTGTCCCTATCCCAGCCACCTTGCAAGGATGATTGTCGCCTAGAGTCACTGATCCCTCATCTGTCTTGGTGTATGTTGCAAACCAAGACCTGTGTGGTGTGTAGTGATGTGAGCACGTAGAGTCCAGTGTCCACTCCTCTGTGTAATGCCTGTGACCATCTGATACCACAAGTAGATCATCCTCCACCTGCTGCCCAGCAACTGCACTCACTGATTCTGAGCCACTTCTTTCTCCCTTCTTGCTCTTCTATAGTGGACATTCTCGCTTGAAGTGCTCGAACTCGTTGCACTTGAAGCATTTCATCTCTTTCTTTCCCTTCCTAGACTTGGACAGCCCCCTGGACTTGCTTCTGCCTCTGCCTTTACCTGTCCTCTCCCCTACTACCAAACCCTCCTGGGGAGCCCGATCTCTGGTCAACTTTTTCTTTTGCTCATTAGACCTCAGCACCAAGACCATGTCCTCATATTCCAAAGTCTCCTTGCCGTAGAGCAGTGTAGTCACCAAAGAGTCATATGATCCTGGCAGCGAACACAAAAGCAACAGAGACTTATCCTCCTCATCCAGCTTCACCCCAATATTCATCAACTCCGTGCACAATTGGTCGAACCTCTGAATGTGGCCAATCACATCAGATCCCTCCTGCATCCGAAGACTGTACAATCTCTTCTTCAGCATTAGCTTGTTGCACATATTCTTCCCCATATACATGGTGTGCAACTTTGACCAAAGGCCCTTCGGGGTCTTTTCTTCCAGCACTAAATACAACGCCGCATCCGCCAAACATCCTCTGATCACTGAGCATGCTTTCTTCTCCAACGATGCCCACTGTCTATCTGTCATTCCCTCAGGCTTCTCATCCAAAGCCTGATCCAGATCTGCTTGCACCAGAAGATCCTCCACTCAGATTTTTTACATGGAAAAATTTCTCTTGCCATCAAACTTCTCGAAATCAACCTTCATATTTCTGCCCATGACTAGATCCAAGCCAAACAAGCAATATAAAATCAAGAAGTATAAAATATATCTTGATGGTACCTTGCTGAAAATTTTCAGCACTTGGGATCTTTAACTTCTCGTGCTTGGAACCACTTCCTCACCACCGTGGCTCTGATACCAACTATTGGGGTATGATCTTGGCTCCTCCCATGGATCTTAGGTATAGTGGAACCAGCAACAAATAAATCTGGAGACTTCTGGACTCGATCGAAGGCCCTTGACGAAATCAGCCTGGTTGCTGTCTTCTTCGTCAGCCTTTCATTCCAGATGAAGAACACCTCTAAGATCACCTCTAAAAAATTCAAGATCTGGTACCCAACTAGATCAGGCTTGGACCAAGGTCTTCCAAATCATAGATCTTGAATCAAGATATTTTAGATAGGAAGAAAGGTAGATAGAACTAGACCTTACAGATCTGTCCTGCTGCAGCCTTTCCTATAGATCTATTGATGGAGATCTCACCCGCACCTCAAACGACCTCAGATCAACTCCAGATCTGAAAGAAACTTATACCAACCTCATAGCAAGAGATTTCAAGTCCTAGACCTGATGTTTGGGTGGCTGCAAGAGAGAGAGAGGCAATATGGTTGGCGGCACAAAGGGGGAGGGGCTCAAAACCCTAGCGCCTCCCCTACTTTTCCTGCCTTCTATGGACCTGGCGGCAAGAAATCCTAGGGTTTCTTACTCCTGGGGCATGGAGAATAGCTGGAGAGAGAGGAAGAAGAGAGAGAGAGACTTGAGAGAAAGGGTTTTTGTATTCCTTGGCTTAATCAAACCTATACAGTGCATGTATATATAAACACAGGGTCAAGTGACCCAAACCCAAAACTCCCTTGACCAACTCTATGGGAGATTAGGTTAACCCAAGCCCATGTACACCCATGACTCAACCTAATCTCACCTATCCTGAGCCCAGACCTGGCCCATAAAGAGTTGGTCCCTTGAGGCCCACATAACCTAGACCTCAAGAATCCGAAAGGCCCACAGCCTTTTAACCTAGGGCCCAACTAGCCCTAGAGCCTCCATGAAGCCCTCATGAATGATGGACCTTGGCCTTAGCCTTGGTCTCCTGGGCCTTAGACACACCACCTGGATCACAACACTTTTGATCATGGTCAGCATGAAAATATCATTCCCAATGAGGAGCATATCATCCACGTATAATACGAGAAATATTATTGCGCTCCCCCTCACCCTTTTGTATACATATGGTTCCTCTTATTTTTTGATGAAATCAAACAATTTGATCACTTCATCAACATGATGATTCCAACTCCAAGAAGTTTGCTTTAATTCATATATGAATCTTTGCAGCTTGCAAACTTTGTGATCATCATCACCAGATGTGAAACCCAAAGGCTGCTCCATATAGATATCTTCTTCAAGATATCTATTTAAGAAAGTAGTTTTCATATCCATCTGTCAGATTTCATAATCATAGTAAGCTGCAATAGCAAGCAAAGTGTGGATAGATTTCAGCATGGCTACAGGTGAGAGATTTATTGATAGTTAATGCCCTCGTGCTGACTATAGTCTTTTGCCACAAGCCTAGCTTTATAGGTATCTACCTTACCATTGGCACCTATTTTTCTTTTGTAGATCCATTTACACCCAATGGGTACTATATCTTCAGGTAGATCCACTAAGGTCCATACTTGGTTCGAGTGCATCGAGTCAATTTCTGACTTTATCGTATCTAACCATTTCTCGAAATCGATATCAGACATCATCTCGTCAAAAGTATTAGGATCATTATCGTGACCCTTATCTCTCATAAAAAATAATTTCTTTACTTCCTCTGTAAGCATACCCATGTACCTTTTAAGAGGTCGGGAGACCCTGCTAGATGTGGTAGAGGAACGTCAATTACTGGCTCATGAATAATAGGTTCTAGGGGATCTATAGCTCTTTACTCTTCAGAGACCTTCTCTTCGAGCTCAACTAACTTCTCACTGCCACCATCTTGGATAAACTATTTTTTTAGGAATATGGTATTTTGACTCACAATCACATTATAATCTTGTGAAAAGTAGAAGTAGTATCCCATGGATTCCTTTGGATACCCTATAAAATGAGCTATTACAGATCTATCCTCTAGTTTGTTAGCCATTTATCACTTGACATAGGTCGAACATCCTCAAATCTTAAGATAACCTCGACTCAGTTTCTTACCATACCACATCTCATACGGTGTGGTAAGATCAAACTTTGATGGAACCCTATTCAACAGGTGAATGGCAGTTAATAAGGCATATCCCCAAAGATATAAGGGTAGATTAGTGAAGCTCATCATGGACCTGACCATATCTAATAGGATCCTATTCCTCTTTTCAGATACCCCATTGAGCTGAGGTGTTCTGAAAGGAGATCATTTAGAGACTATGCCGCTGTCTTTAAGATATCTTAAAATTTTTTGACTAAGATATTCACCTCCTCGATCAGATCAAAAAATTTTAATAGGTTTGCTTGTTTGTTTTTCTACTTCATGTCTGAATTTTTTTAACTTTTCAAAGACTTCAGACTTGTGTTTCATCAAATATACCTAGACAAATCATCGATAAAGGTAATGAAATAACTGTAACCACCTCTGACCTGCACATCAAATGGCCCATACACATCTGTGTGTACCAGGATAAGTAACTCAATGGCCCTTTCCCCATATCCTACAAAGGGTAACTTAGCCATTTTTTTTCAAAAGCAAGATTCGTAAGTTAGATACGACTCTGGGTTAAGAGAGTCAAGGATCTCATCCTTTTTCAGTTTGTTTATTCTGTCCTCTCCAAAATGGCCTAGTCTATGATGCCATAGGTATTTCTAGTTAATTTCATCTCTGGATCTCTTTTGACCTACGGTACTCACTATTTGCTCGTTCAGATTCACATTCGCATCAACATGCAAGTGATATAGACTGTCAATTAAAAGACCTCGTGTAACCAATTTATTTCATAAATAAATAGAATAAAAATTTTTATTAAAATTAATTTCAAAACCTTCCTGTGCTAGCACAGATACAAAAATCAAATTTTGACTAGCTATAGGAATAAAATAACAGTCTTTTAAATCTAATCTAAAATCAAATGATAATAGAAGAGGATAAGTGCCAACGACCTCTGCAGTAATTTTTGCTCTATTGCCGACCTGAAAGATCATGTCACCTTCCCTCAACCTCCTACTTTCTATTAGATCCTGCATTAAGGTACATATATGAGCACTCAAGTCAGAGTCTAATATCCAACTAGAAGTAAAAGAAACTGTAAGGTTAGATTTAATTACGAGCATACCTTCTAAAGATTTATCACCCCTTTTTGATCTTTAGGCTCCCCAAGTAGAGTAGACAGTTCTTCCTCCAGTGGCCTTCAGCATCATAGTGAAAATACTTTCTCTTTGCTTCAACCTTCTTAGGAACATTCTTCTTTGACTTGGTCTCTTTCTTCTATTCCTTACATCTACAATACACACTTCCTCTCTGAAGGTCAGAAAGAGTATATTACGCACCTCTGAGATGTGGTTTTATCATTGAGAATGATAATTCGATCAATATCATTCAAGATGATGATCCATTGATCTATTCGAAAGCTGTCATGAGTAGAGACTCAGATAGATGACTAGAAGCCATGAAATCAGAGATGGACTCGATGTATACCAACCAAGTATGGACTTTGGTTGATGCACCTGAGGGTGTGACCTCAATAGAGTGTAAGTGGGTCTTCAAGAAGAAGATCGGAGCAGATGGCCAAATAGAAACCTACAAAGTTAGGTTGGTGGCAAAGGATTTCAAATAAAGGCAAGAAATTGACTATGATGAAACCTTCTCACTAGTGGCTATGCTCAAGTCTATCCGGATTTTACTTGCTATAGTGGCATACTACGACTATGAGATCTGATAGATGGATGTCAAGATCATTTTTCTCAATAGTAATCTAGAGGAAGAGGTTAATATGACTTAGTCAGAGGAATTTATCTCAAGTGGGAGGGCAAGTCAAGTATGCAAGCTAAAAAGATCCATTTATGGATTGAAGCAAGCTTCGAGAAGCTAGAACATCCAATTTTACATGATAGTCAAAGAGTTTGACTTGGTCAAAAATAAGGTTGGACTGTGTGTGTATAAGAAGATAAGTGGAAGTACTATTGTCTTCTTGATTTTGTATGTCGATGACATACTGCTCATTGAGAATGATATCCCAATAATACAATCGATCAAGACTTGACTATCGAATAAGTTTTCTATAAAAGACTTGGGTGAAACATCCTATATACTGGGTATAAAGATCTATAGAGATAGATCTAAAAGGATGTTAGGCTTATCCTAGTCACAGTACATAGATCTCATATTAAAGAAGTTTAATATGGAGGCAAGTAAGAGAGGTTACCCACCTACAAGTCATAGTATATGTCTCTCTAAGAAAATGTGTCTTAAGATACTAGAGGAGAGAAAAAAGATGAATAAAATTCCTTATGCTTCGACTATGGGATCAATTATGTATGCCATGCTATATACCAAGCCTGATGTAGCTTATGCTTTGGGCATAGCTAACAGATTTCAAGCTGATCCAGGAGAGGATCATTGAAAAGCTATGAAAAATATTCTAAAGTACCTAAGAAGGACTAAAGATATTTTTTTCATATATGGAGGAGGGTCAGAGTTGAAACTAGAGGGATATACAGATTCTAGTTTTCAATCTAATCCAGATGATAATAAGTCAGTATCAGGGTATGTGTTTATCCTAAATGATGGGACAGTGAGTTGGAAGAGTTTCAAGCAGTAGATAGTATCTGACTCAATTACTGAGATAGAGTATATCTCTGCTAGTGAAGCCATTAAGGAAGCTGTCTGGATGAAAAAATTTATCATAGATTTAAGAGTCATTCCTGAGATTGAAGGACCAGTGCCACTCTATTGTGATAATACTAGGACCGTTATTCAAGCTAAGGAATCTAAGTCTCATTATAGATCCAAGCATATCCTCAAATGCTTCCATCTCGTTAGAGACAAGATGTTGTCTTTGAACGAGTACATACAAAGAACAATATAGCAGACCCATTCGCTAAGGCCATACTATAGCATCTATATGATCGTCATTTTGATTGTATGAGATACAAAAGTGATTGGCTTTAATGCAAGTGGGAGATTGAAAAAGAATTGCCCTATAAGCTAATCGCAAGTGTGTTGCGATGGAATTTTTTTTGTAATTTTCTAACTCATGTAATGACATTTATAAAGCATTGATTCATCATTTTAGCTGCATCTTATTATATCTAAGATTATGATAAACCCCAAAGATTAAGGCAATGATTTTAGAAGACAAGAATGGATCATGCTGATGAGACCTAAAATTCTAAATTTTTAATCTTAAATATTTCTGGTCGTAGGAACATTGAGTTAGAGATTAATATTTTGGATAGGCTAACACATCCTATGTATGCTCGATGGAGAGGGTGGCAGATCTCACTAGCCACTTGTGTGGGACACTAATACAAGGATGTGGGTGCTCATTTAGAAAATGAGTCCACTGAATTGACTCGATGAAAGAGAACATCTTATGGAAGCCTTACTTGCATGTTAAAGATGGTTCTCTAAGTGGGAGTTGTGCAAGTAATCCTTAGACCTGAGATCATCATGGAATCTTATGCATATGAATCTATATTTTGGTTCATACCCAGGTATGTCATTAAGATATGTATGGGGTGTTCTGGATATGATGGAGTGTGTATGGAGGTTGTGAGTAAGTCAACATAGAATCGATCACTCCTAGTAAGAAAAGATCGCATCCTGTATATTTTCAATCCTAGATGACTCGAAAAAAGTGTTTTGACCAAAAATAGGAAGGAGATTAGAAAGAATTTCTAATGCTTCTTCATTGGAGTCATCATTGATTAATTGAGAATCAATATGAATATGTATTTGAGTTTGATATGATTCCATACTCATGAACATATTCAGGATGCAGGAATGATCGAAGGATTGAATTATATTGTAACTTGCTACTGAAGGATATATTTGATATTTTTATCAAATTTTATATTCTTTGAGTAGTCTTGATACATTACTAAATATCAATCTTGACTTATAAATTTTTGATTGAATTAAAGAGTTTAATTCGATCGTCAATTAGAAAGGATTCTAATTATTGAACTCGGGTTAGCTCGATTAGACCTTAATCGATTAGATTGGAATCTAATCAAATTAGATCAACTTACATTCAAATCTACTGCTAGCTAAATATAAAATCCAATGGGTCACACATGTAGAAATTGGCCAAGGACTTTTTAAAAAAATAGTTGATTAGAATTTTGGATTCAATCAGAGTTTCGATAAGCATGCTAGCACGTATGGAACCCTTGCTCCTTTGGAGATCAATTTGGTCTCATCCCTTACTAATTAGCTTGCCCAATTTAGTGGGCATTTGGGTCAGGTCATGCTACCTAAAAACTATCTAAATTAGAGTGCCACATCCAATGTTAATGCCTATTATGAAGAGTCCAAGTTGTGAAGGACTCTTGGCACAAAACAGGTTCTGCGTATAAGTGTTGGCATGGGCAGAAGGAAAGAATCATTCTAACATGGGATTAAGATGTGTGTGATAGCCCATATCACCATCCATCCCTTGGTTCATATCTCAAAGCATGAGATATATTTTTTCTAAAATTTTTGGGGTGGAGAAAAAATTGGAAAAAGAAGGATGTTTGGTGCGTGCGCGCAGAAGCGTCGCATCTTTCCATGATTTGGAGAGTCCTTCTTCTGATCAAATGCTTTCAAATTAAAATAATTTTCTTTTATAATATTTCATATTTTATTATATATTTGTGATAACTTTTTTAAAATTTTTTCAGACTTATCTGGATGCCAAACGGATGCCATAAGTTCCTCATGCCTGCGCATGTGGTGATCAAACTTCGCATGAAAGGATGTGAGAACACATCCATTTGTGAGAATTTTTATCCACTCATTAGGTGTTCTAGAATCAACATTCAATCTTCTATTTACATAGATTTTTGAAGATTTTTTTGATTTGAGAAGGGATGGAAAAATATCCCTTCTCTGGTCGCATGTGCAGAGCAGGGTGCTGATCAACGTATCATTGATAAGAGTCCTTCTGTTTGAAGAAACTTTTATCTCTGATAATCAGATCAGATAGACCTCTTGGATGAGGTGTGTCCCTCTCTTTTGGCATTCCTTTGATGGCTATAAATTGGCCTGGGCACTAGGTGTCCGATGTATTTAGATCGGGTTTCCAATATCTCTTCGGTTGCTCTCCCCTTCTTTCTTACAACCTATCATAGTTTTAGGACAAGGCTTTGGAATTTAAGACAAAGCTTTATCTGGTTCTAACAAGGGTTGTGAGAATCCTAAAGAAGAAAAATCAAAAGTTTAGAGGAGGTTCTGATAGGATGGAGTCAGATTCTTGAAGAAATCTGATCGGTATGAGGCTAGTCGAGTTTCAGGAGCTAGAACTCTTGAAGCAAGGAGAAAAAGGAGCACTGTGTTTGGTTCAATTTCCTTGTGAATCATCATTGGAGGGCAGATACTTGGATGCCTTGTAAAAATTTGGATTAGCACTATCGGTATTCTTCTTATCTTAATTTATATTTACTGTACTTTGATTATTATAGTCAAGGATTTCTAGGCATTAGGGTTACCGATGCATCAGATGTTTCAAATGAAAATTTTAAACACCTAATCCTTCTACTGCCCCACCAAAATCCAACAGTTACACCTTCTATTGATGGCCTTTTCTTACTGTACTGTGATAGCTCTGGGGCCATAGCTCAGACGAAAGAACCAAAGTCATACCAACGCACCAAGCATATTCTGAACCGAGATGACGTTGAGCTTCAGAAGATCGACGAAAAGAAGAACTTAGCCGACTCCTTCACTAAAGCTCTTGGAATCAAAAAATTTGATGACTTCAAATGAAAGATGGGTATAAGATACTACTCCAATTGGTTTTAGTCCAAGTGAGATTTGTTGAAAATTATGTCTAAAAATCAATCATGTGATGATTGAGTTTTTTTTTGTATATAAATTATTGATTAATAAATAAAAATTATTTTGATATTTTTCATCATAAAGTTACATTTTTCTTGTAGAACTCTTGTGTTGTGATGAAGTCTTTAGAACTATATTAGTGAACGATAAAGAGAAGATTTATCGTATAGTTCTTAAATATGTTCGCGACCAAATGATACGTCATTATAGGATGATAACATTTATCGAGTAGAGATTGTTGTGTGCCATATAGGTTGGTTGTTCTCTTAACTAAGGAGTGTGGTGACACTGGTATGGCATACAGGTGAGATGTAAATCTACATCATCATTGAACAAGTGACTCACCTGTTGAGCGTTCTGTTGTCAAAAGCTGCTCACAAAGTATATGGGCATAAGTGTTCCTCAGACTTGAGATCACCATAGTGACTTGCAAGCAACTCACTATGCTTTGGTACTGAATATCTGAATTTTTAATGTAGTGATGAAAAGCTATTGGGTACAGTCAAGTACTGATGAAGTCTGTATGTGGATCAAGATGGGATTGACCCCTCCAGATTATAGAAGCTGATGTATCACTGTATTTTAATTTAATAAAATCTTGGTCAGGATAATCCATGAGATGGATTTGAAAGGTTGAAATATAATGTGGATGAAATACTTTGGGTTGACAGTTAAACCTAGATCATCCTAAAGCATTCAGGATCAAAGAGATAAATTATATGGTAACCATATACATAAGTTTTGAAATATTTCTTTGTGATAATTCGATCGATCTAGATGTCGAAAATTATTGATAGATGGTAGCTTCGATTAGTACAGGAATCGATTCCTGTGCTACCAGCTTAGTGTTTGAACCTATGAAGTCACACACACAAGTCAGACAACATTGAAAAGTATTAGTCTATGTTTATATATCCAATTTAGAAGTACTTGACTTAATTGAACATATAAACTCACTTGATTGAGAATTAAGTTATAGATCAAACGAGATTGAAGAGTTGACTATGCTAGCTAGCACTACACATGAGGTTTCGGTTCAATCCCGAGAATGAACAGTTCTTGATCTATAATCCAAAAAATCTATAAGAGATTGAATTTAAGTACTGATTAATTTTAGATTAGATCTGAATTAATTAGACTTAATTGAATTCAAAATTCTAAATTAGACTTGGTCTAAAAGTCCTAAAGAGTTTAAGATTGACAACCATTTAAAATTATTTCGAAACAACATCGAATTGGATTCGAATTAGACCCTCTTCGGATGAGATCCTAGGAGTCCTATTTCTATTGAGACTCTCTCACTCCTTGACTGACCAGCACCTGGTATGGTGCTAGTTGTAGGCCATCCCACATGGGTGTGGGCGTGGGTGCAAAGTGGGCGCCATATAAGGCACCAATCCTATCTCAAGTGGAAGTCCTTTGATAAGTAGTAGACTGATTCAAAGTATGTTTGAATTAGGAGTCCTATACTTATAGGGTTATAGGAATCATCTATAAATAGAGAGGATCTCAACCTATGGATGAAAAAGAAAGAGAGAGAGAGCATCGCAATCAAAGTGAGTTAAGAGAGAGAGAGAGAGAGGCATGAGAGCTAGTGGGTGCTGTTGGGAAATATGTCCCAAAACCCAATCATCAAGCTACTGACGGTTGAGCAATCAAGTATTATAATTGATTTGTTAATAAATAAAATATATTTTTGACATTTTCATCATAAGTTTTCATCTTCTAACGAACTCCGTTGTTATGATGAAGTCCTTAGAACTATTTAAGTTTGATAAAGAAGAGATTTATCGATTAATCCTTAAAATTATTCACGACCAAATAATATGCTGTTAATAAGGACGACAGCTTCTATCAAGCATAGGTCGA
Source organism: Elaeis guineensis (assembly GCF_000442705.2). Classification (NCBI taxonomy): domain Eukaryota; kingdom Viridiplantae; phylum Streptophyta; class Magnoliopsida; order Arecales; family Arecaceae; genus Elaeis; species Elaeis guineensis. Next base: position 53,104,035 of record NC_025997.2, read on the forward strand.
TGTAGGCCATATGGGTTGGTTGTTCTCTTAACCAATAAGTGTGGAGACATTGGTATGGCATACAAGTGAGATGTAAGGGTACATCATCACTGAACGTGACCAACTCCAGAGTATTCTGCTGTCGAGAATGTCTCTGATGGGATATAGGTATAAGTGTCTCTTAGACCTAAGATCGCCTCAGTGACTTGCAAGCAACTCACTGTGTTTTGGTACTGGACTAACTGAATTTTAAATTAAGTGATGGAAGGCTTTTGGGTACAGTCAAGTACTTGCGAAGTCAGAGTGTGATCGAGATGGGATTGACCACTCCAAGAGTTGGAGAAGAATGAGTCGCTGTATTTCAATTTAGCAAAATCTTGGTCAGGATAATCCATCAGATGGATTTGATATTTTGAAATACAATGTGGACAACCTGATTAGAGTTGACAATTGAACTCTGAGGTATCCTATGATCATTTTGGTCAAGGAAATGAATTATATGAAAACTATATCCGCATGGATTCTAAGGATGTTGTTCTACACATTCGACCTATCCGACCGTCGGGTACCATTGCTAGATGGTCACTTCGATTGATATAAAAATTTATTTCTATGCTACCGACTTAGGTTCGGACCTATGAGGTCACACACATTAGAGTTCATGATCTGATCGGATGGTTGATCAACGATTAAGAATCGTTCTAAGGTTAAACAATCAATACGATTGACATTTAACCTAGTGCAAGTATTGTAAGAGGATCGATTAGCAATTTGATTGCTAATTGACTTAATTTGATTAAGCCAATAGGCTGAGATTAAGTATAATTGAATATGATTTAATTAGATTTAGTTTGAGCTTGATTGAATCAAGTCCAATTGGTTTATTGGATAAGCTAAGTGCAAGAAAAAACTAGTCCTAGTTCAATTAGGACTTGGGTCAACCTAATTTTTAATTTGATTAGAAAACTAAAATAGATTTAAATCTAATTTAATCTAATTAAATTAGGTTTTTAATTGGGTTAAGGCATATTTTAATTGGGTTGATCTAATTTTGGTTTGATTTGATTTGAGAAACCAAATTAAAACAAGTCATAAGATAGAATCCTAGTAAGACTAGGATTCTACCTTGCACCACATAAGCCCCCCACGACCTCTCTTTAATTCTATGCCAATTCTCTCTTATTTTGTGTGACAAAAATACTCTCCCAGGTCTTCACCATGCCCAAAAGGTTTTCTCTCTTCTTCTTATATGGAAGATGGTTGTGGATCAAATCAAAGTAGGAATAAGTTTGGATTTCAAATTCTATGAGATAGAGTTTTAGAAATCCAAAACTCGTTCCTTTCTGCATCGATTTTATCCAGATTTTTCTTGAAATTTTTGTGACTTTTATGGAACTTGATAGGCACCTTTTGTTGTTGGTCCATGCATAAAAAGAAGGAGGTGGTGCCCAAGAGTTGGGCGCCCCATATCTTGCCATGTTTGGATAAACCTTGACTAGGTATTTGACCTAGACAAGGACTCTATCATATCTCTCTATACAAAATAAATTTCTTCATAAATTTTTTGTAAAAAATAGATCAAAGAGAGACCTTTGGGGATTCAAAAAATCAAAGAGAAAGAAGACTAGAGAGTAGAGATATAATAGACACAAGATAGGATGTCTAGAGAGAGCAAAGAGAAGAAGAAGAGGGTCTTCTTCTAGGGTTATTGTATTCATCTCTTCCCTTCCTCCATCTTGAGTTTTCTGAGAGTATTTTCGATCTAAAATATTTTCTCTTACTTCTTATATTTGGAAGATTCCAAATCAAGAAGAAGGAGACACCTGATCAACCATCGAAGAAGGATCAGCGCAGTACTAGCATACTGTGCTGATTTTCTGGAGCAGAACTTCTGATCGAAATTCATGGGCTCATGTGGATGACTCCTAGAGGCTGGATGCATGTGTGGCTTGTAATATCATCCTTAAGCCCAGATCAGTAAGGTTAGAATGTCTAACTTGCAAGGTAATAGATCTGATCTATTGTTTATTATATACATTAGATGTAGCATAGAAATATATTGATATGATCAACATGTAGTTCATTCTCTATATATTTTAATTTTTGATTTAATACCATGCAATAATCATGTAATAAAATCTTAGATATAGGAATTTTTTGATTTTATAAAATAAATTTTAATTTATTTTAGTCTTCCGCTGCATGATCTTGAAAAAGTTTCAAGATCTAATCCTGAAACCCTAGATCTGGTTCCTTCAATTGGTATCAGAGCCCAGATTATTTATTACATGATTATTTATACATGCTTAAATTATTTCTTAGATTAGATCTAATTTATAATTTAATTATTAAATCTAAAATTAAAATTTTTAGATCAATCACGAACTGCAAGGTTGTCCTGCAGTAAGGTTTACCCCTTATAGTGCAAAGATTGTCCTAGTTCGTGTAGATCTATCTTTAATCATAAATTTGTTAGATGTGATCTAGATTAAATTTATGATTTATTAGATTTAAAATATGTTTAAATCTAAAATAAATTTTTTTTGTTAATATAACCTGTGCAAAGAACCATCATATTTTTGCTTGAAAAATTTATGCAGTTTAAAGTTGAAATTGTTTCAATTACATGAACCTGTTTAGATTAGATCTAAACTAGTTTCATGTTTATTTCATTTGCATCTTGATTATGAATCAAACATGCAACTTGATTGGTGAAACCATATTATAAAATTATTTTACAAATATAAAAATTATTTTCAAAAAGTCGAACCCCAACCCTCAGCCCAAAACTTAATTGAGAATTAAGAAGTTGTTTGATTAGGTTCTAGGATTGTGAATTGAAGAACCTAAGACACAAACCATAACACATTGGGTTAATGGGTTAGTGAGAATTAGGTCCATTAATTGGGTTAGACCTAAGGTTATATTAAAGATGGACTTAATTAGAGAATTGACTAAATCTAATCAATTATTATCTTAGATTAGGTCAAAGATTCTCTAGATCAATTACAATAGTTGTAGTTGGTCAAGTCCATGTCTTTAACGAGAACCAGATGGACTTGATTCTTGGCTAAGCAGTCTAGCACGAACTGTTAGGTTGATCCAATCGAAACTAATTAAACCAGTTGGGGTCTAAGGTAAACTAGATCGGTGGTTTTTAATTGGGAGCCTGCTAACCTGACCATTTCTGATGGTGTCTAAGGCAAGCTTTGGCAGACCCTCCCACCGATCGAACTTACCTAACCTCTTAGTGAAATTATATTTTGATTGGGTCACTAGACTATTCGAGTTGACCCATGTCAGCTAGGTAAATCAGTGTGACTGATTTAGGTGCTCCTAGACCAGCCTTTTTAATGGTCTCCCTTAAGCTGACTTGGTGAAGCCAGTGGGAGGATCATGATAAGCTGGTTCATCTAACCTCATCCTCTAAATCAATTAAATTTTTTAAAATTATTAGATCTTTAAAATGAAATAGTTATGGTGATAACTAGATCATAGTCTCTCATTAAGTGGATGATAATGGGTTCATTAGTTGGATAATCATTGGAGGCCCAAAGGCCTGGTGCTTATCGACTGATGGAATTATCATTCATAATATGATTTTTTGACTGCATCTTTCTAAATGGTGGTTAGGTTAGCCAACCAAAGTTGGGTCTAATCATTCATTGACTAAATGGGCTAAGTATGGTCATATTAATGGTTGGACCTAACCAAACCTTTTTAGTGGAGGCCAAAGCCTACTGATTAGTGACTGGGGCAAAATTAAAATTACTAAAAATTATTTAGAAAAATAATTGGTTATGAATCTATCCTTAGATGTACATGGGTTAGCCAACCAAAGTTGGGCTTGTATGCAGTCTAAGTGGATTCTAGTACCCACTAAGAAATTTGGGTAATTCCTTGAATTGGAGGTAGAGGCTATCAATTCGAATAAAATAATGGAAGAAACCTTTTGATGAAAGTCCAAATCTTTAGGTTTAATGAATCAATTACTAATTAGGTTATGATTTTCCTTTGTGCAGATATGGCCACTTTCCTATCACTCCGATCATTGTTGGATAATGATAAGTTGGTGGGACCCAACTTTGGTAGCTGGTACCGAAAGTTAAAGATAGTTCTGGAGAATGAACGGATCCTATATGTGATAACGGATCCTGCACCTAAGGAGCCAGCTGCCAATGCACATGGAACAGTCAAAGATACTTACCAGAAGTGGCTTAGTGATCGGACCACGATGCGCTGTATCATGTTGGCTCCCATAAGCGACAAGTTCAGTCATAAATTTGAGACGGCTCAGCTAAAGGATATGCTTCAAGTATTGGAGGATACCTTTGGCACACCCGATGACGTGGAGAGGCACAAGACTAGTTGTGTCATCTTTAACGCCAAAATGTGGGATGGTGTCTCTGTCACTGATCATGTATTGTACATGATCGAGCTGATGGAGCATTTGAGCAAACTCGATTTTTCCTTGCATGAGCAGCTTGGAAAAGATGCAATACTAAACTCTTTGCCCAAGTCTTATCTCCCATTCCTCACTCATTATAGAATGACAAAGCCTGAAGTAAACTACCATGGATTACTAGGGTTGCTTTAGAACTTTGAGAAGGATCACCAACTCCATAAGGAGTCGGTGAAATTAGTGGAAGGTTCATCTTCTGGTTCTCGATCCTTTAAAAAAAGGAAGAAGAATAAGAAGAAGAAAGTGAAGAAGGTGCAAGTTCAGGCTGGGACATCAGTGTAGGGCCAGACCAAAAAGATCAAGCCCAATAAGAGGCAAGCACCCTAGATTAGATAGTGTATCAGATATCTACTTATGGCACTGTAGGCTAGGTCATATAAACAAGAATAGAATAAACATGTTGACTCAAGAGGAAATCTTCGAAGTCAGTGATTATGAATCACTTCCAACCTGTGAGTCCTGTCTTCTTGGTAAAATGATCAAGTCACCTTTTACTGAAAAAGGTGAGAGAGCTAGTAAGCTCTTGGGCCTAGTACACACTGATGTATGCGGGCCCATGAGCACAAGTGCTAGAGGTGGATATTTCTACTTCATCACTTTTACGGATGATCTATCCAGATATGGATATTTCTATCTGATGAAACATAAGTTGGATTCATTTGAAATGTTCAAACGATTTCGAAGTGAAGTAGAAAAATAAACTGGAAAGAGTATTAAAACTCTTCGGTCTGATCGAGGAGGGAAATATCTTTCTGATAAGTTTCTCACATACCTAGGAGAGAATGAGATTCTCTCCCAATGGACTCCTCCAGAAACACTACAGCATAATGGTGTGTTTGAAAGAAGAAATCAGACTTTGTTAGACATGGTCCGATCCATGATAGATTTTGCCAGCTTGCCGATATCCTTTTGGGGATATGCACTCGAATCGACCTGTTATCTATAAAATAGAATTTCAAGTAAGTCTGTAATAAAGACTCCATATGAGATATGGACAGGGCATAAGCCAGCACTTTCACACCTTAGGGTCTGGGGATACCCAGCCTATGTCAAACGATTAGTTACAGATAAACTCGAACCTAGGTCTGACAAATGCACATTCATAGGGTACCCCAAAGAGATCAAAGAATATTTTTTCTACTATGCTGATGAACGAAAGGTGTTCATTAGCCTTAAGGCAACCTTTTTAGAAAAGGAGTTCCTTGGAGAAGGAACCGTTGCCTCTAAGGTTGAACTTGATGAAGTTCAACAGGTAGAAGGACCGACACCAATAGCTGAACCTAAGTCGGATTTGATTAGATCAGATCTGAAGTCCAATGTACCTACACCATTAAGGTGATCTGATAGAGTATCGCGTCAGCCGGACAGATACTATGATTTCTTGGTCCGAGATGGTGATCTCATCAAACTCGATGAGAATGATGAGGATCTGATCACCTATATGGATACAATGCAGAGATCTAATTCTGAAGAATGGCTTAAAGCCAAAAAATTTAAAATGGAGTCCATGAAGGTCAACGATGTATAGATATTGGTTGACCCAGCTGAAAGGGTTAAACCCATTGGGTGTAAATGGGTCTTCAAAAGGAAGAGGGGCACAGACGGAAAGGTGGAGACCTATAAAGCCCGTCTGATTGCTAAGGGGTATTGTCAACATTATGGTATTGACTATGACGAGACATTTTCTCCTGTGGCAATGCTCAAATCTATTTGGATAATACTTGCAATAGCTGTCCATCTGATTATGAGATCTGACAGATGGATGTAAAGACAGCTTTCCTGAATGGAGAGCTGACCGAAGAGGTGTATATGATACAACCTGAGGGATTTACATCCACAGATGAGTCCAAGGTGTGCAAGCTTCAGAGATCCATTTATGGATTGAAGCAAGCTTCTCAGAGTTGGAACATGCATTTTGATAAGGTGATCAAAACGTATGGCTTTGTTAAGAACAGAGAAGAGCCCTGCATCTATAAATGGGCAAATGATCCAGTTGTGGTATTCTTTATGTTGTACGTGGATGACATTCTCTTAATCAAAAATGACATCCCTGCACTACAGAGAATAAAAGTTTGGTTGTCATCACAGTTTTCTATGAAGGACTTGGGTGAAGCATCCTACATCCTAGGGATGAAGATCTATAGGGATAGATCTAAAAAGATGCTTGGGTTATCCCAGTCCATGTACATAGATACTGTGCTGAAGAGGTTCAACATGAAGAATTTCAAGAAGGGCTATCTACCGATAGGCCATAAAATTTTTCTCTCTAAGAAGGATTGTCCGACAACTCCTGAAGAGAGAGAGCGTATGAGTAGAGTCCCATATGCTTCGGTCATGGGTTCTATCATGTATGCCATGACATGTACAAGGCCAGATGTGGCATACTCACTAGGAGTAGTGAGTAAATACCAATCTAATCCTGGAGAAAATCACTGAAAAGTGATTAAAGCCATCCTTAAGTATTTGAGAAATACTAAGAACCAATGGTTAGTTTATGGTGAGTCAGATCTGAAACTTGTGGGGTTCACTGACTCCAGCTTTCAATCTGACCATGATGACAGCAGAAGCGTGTCGGGTTATATCTTTACTCTGAATGGTAGAGCCATCTGCTGAAAGAGTTCCAAGCAGCATATAGTGGTAGACTCTATTTGCAAGGTGGAGTACATCGCAGCATCGGATACCGTGAAGAAAACTATATGACTAAAGAAATTCATCACCGAGCTCAGAGTAGCACCCTCCCTCGATGGTCCGGTCCTGCTCTACTGTGACAGCACTGGTGCCATAGCTCAGGCGAAGGAATCTAAAGCACACCAGCGGATGAAGCATATTTTGTGCCGCATCCACCTGGTCCGGGAGATCATGGATCGAGATGACATCGACCTTCAGAAGATTGACGAAAAGGAGAACCTGACCGACCCCTTCACTAATGCCCTGGTGATAAAGGAGTTCGACAACCACAAGTTGAAAATTGGTATTAGATACTATGCCGAGTGGCTTTACGATAAGTGGGAGTTGTTGGAAAATATGTCCCAAAAGTCAATCGTCAAGCTGTTGACGGTTGAGCAACCAAGTATTGTAATTGATTTGTTAATAAATAAAATATATTTTTGGTATTTTCATCATAAATTTTCATCTTCTAACGAACTCTATTGTTATGATGAAGCCCTTAGGACTATTTAAGTTCGATAAAGAGAGGATTTATCGATTAGTCCTTAAAATTGTTCACGACCAAATGATAGGCTGTTAATAAGGATGACAGCTTCTATCAAGCATAGGTCACTGTAGGCCATATGGGTTGGTTGTCCTTTTAACTAAGGAGTGTGGAGACACTGGTATGGCATACAAGTGAGATGTAAGGGTACATCATCATTGAACGTGACCAACTCTAGAGTATTCTGCTGTCAAGAATGTCTCTGATGGGATATAGGTATAAGTGTCCCTTAGACCTGAGATCGTCTCAGTGACTTGCAAGCAACTCACTGTGCTTTGGTACTGGACTAACTAAATTTTTAATTCAGTGATGGAAGACTTTTGGGCACAGTCAAATATTTGTGAAGTCAGAGTGTGATCAAGATGGGATTGACCACTCCAAGAGTTGGAGAAGAATGAGTCGCTGTATTTCAATTTAGCAAAACCTTGGCCAGGGTAATCTATCAGATGGATTTGATATTTTCAAATACAATATGGACAACCTGATCAGAGTTGACAATTGAACTCTAAGGTGTCCTATGATCATTTTGGTCAAGAGGATGAATTATATGAAAACTATAACCACATGGGTTCTAAGGATGTTGTTCTACACATTCGATCTATCCGACCGTTGGGTACCATTGCTAGATGATCACTTTGATTGGTATAAAAATTTATTTCTGTGCTATCAGCTTAGGTTTGGACCTATGAGGTCACACATATTAGAGTTCATGATCTGATCGGATGGTTGATCAACGATTAAGTGTTGCTCCTAGATTGATTTTGATGATTACAAAGCAGATTGAAGGGATACAAACAATTTTAAATTGAAAAAGTCCTTATGCTCTTCAAGGGCAAAATCGTAATTTTACTAAAATCCTGATTTAATGGTACCATTTTATAGAACAAATGATTTGTAAACTATTGGTGAAAATTTTATTATTTTTGGACTTATATTTTTGAAGTTATGAAGGTTTGAAGTGCATGAGTCGACTCATGAGTCAACTCATGGCACTATGAGCTGATTGGCACAAAAAGAAAATTCCCGTGGCACGCTGGATTTTTGGCTTGGCACGACCTGTGAGTCGACTCATGAGTCGACCCACAAGGCATGAGTCGACTCATGAGTCGACCTCTGCTGATTTGAGCCGAAAAATCCAGAAATCAAGACTATCTGATCTGTGCAACAGAAATCGACTCATGAGTCGACTCCTGTAGCATGAGTCGACTCATGAGTCGACCCCTGCGACGGAAAATATCAGCAACGGCTATTTTTTTGCCCATTTTAATTGCCTTTTATGCTTCCTAAAATTGCTCTAACGGCTCTTTATCTGCCTAAATTGTTTTCTCTTACTTTTAATGCTATAAAATGCTTGAAATGGTGAAAGAAATTGCAGATTAAATAGCAGATCAAATTGGAGAGAAAATAAGAAGATCAATCGGCAGATCAAAAGAGAGATAAAATTCATTGAAAGGATCCACGAGATAATTTGAGAGAAAAAGAAAAGAGGATCCAAAATCCACACGAGAGATTGTAAAAGAGATTCAAGAGCTTTCAAAGAGAGGATCTTTCAAGCCTATTGTTCAACCTTGATCTAGAGATCTTCCAAAGCTTTCAAGAGATCTTCAATCAACAATCAACCTCTTCTCAAGCATTCGTTCAAGCGTTCATCCACTTTGAAAAAATCCGAAAAGGGGTTCTTCATTTGAGTAAAGTTTTTATTGTTATATTTGCTCATTTAAAGGAGCTGTTATTGTATTAATTTGTGCTCTAAATTATCTTACTCTTGTAAGTAATTGTTCTTGTTTTTGGAGGATTTTCAAAACAAGGAAAGATTGATCCGAACCTGAAATCGGAGTGTTTTGGGTTTACTTGTACCCGGGAAACAAGTGATCTAGCTTGGGATAGCTAGTGTCGGAGTTTCCGACGTTTTGTATTCAGGTTGAATACAAGTATAGTGGATTGAAATTCCCAAGTAGGAGCTTGGGGAGTGGATGTAGGTGCAGGGTTGGCACCGAACCACTATAAATCCTTGTGTTTGTGGTGTGCTTTATCGCTTCACTTTATTTCTTTATTATATTCTTGCATTCCTGCTTTAGGTAATTAATATTGAATTAAAATCTTTGTCTTGTCCATCATAAGTAATTAATCATTTCTAAAATTTTTAGAAATCCAATTCACCCCCCCCCTCTTGGGTTGCATAGCTGGGCAACAAGTGGTATCAGAGCCCGGTGCTCTAGCCCTTCTTTGATCTAACAATCAAAGAGCCAAAGATCTATGGCAACCCATGTTGGTACTTCTCTAGCCGAGGGGCAATCAACAAACCGACCTCCACTTTTCAATGGGTCTAATTACACCTATTGGAAAGCTCGGATGAAGATTTTCATACAAGCACTCGACTATGATATGTGGAGTATCATAGTGAATGGTCCTCACACACCCACCAAGATTATAGATGGTAAGGAGTCAACCAAACCCGAGAAAGAATGGGATGAGGTTGACAAGAAATTGGCATAATTAAATGCCAAAGCCATGAATGTTCTTTATTGTGCACTAGATGCAAGTGAATTCAATCGTATTTCTACTTGTGCATCTGCTAAAGAAATATGGGATAGGTTAGAAGTAACCCATGAGGGAACAAATCAAGTAAAAGAGTCTAAAATAAACATGCTTGTACATAAATATGAATTGTTTAAGATGGAGCATGATGAGTCCATAACTGCTATGTTTACTCGTTTTACTGATATAATTAATGGTTTGAAGAGTCTTGGCAAATCTTATACTAACAGTGAACTTGTAAGGAAGATTCTCAGGTCACTGCCAAAAACTTGGGAAGCCAAGGTGACTGCCATCCAAGAAGCAAAGGACTTGAACACTCTACCTCTAGAAGAACTCTTGGATCCTTGATGACTCATGAACTTAGCATGAAGCAACATCAAGAGGATGAAGTCAAAAATAAAAGAACCATTGCCCTCAAATCCACAACTTCGCCTGATTATGAAACGGATAACACTGAAGATGAAGAACAGGATGAAGAAATGGCACTCATCACCCGGAGATTCAAGAAGTTCCTAAGAAAAAAGAAACAGGGGATGAGAAAGAAGTCATTCACAAAAGGAGAACAAAGCAAAGAGAAAGAGAAAGATCAACCCCTTATATGCTACGAGTGCAAGAAGCCGGGACATTTCAGATCCGAATGTCCACAACTGAAGAAAGGTCCCACAAAGTTCAAAAAGAAGGCAATGATGGCGACTTGGAGTGCGAGTGATGACTCAAGCTCCGATGAGGAAACCTCAACAGAACAAGCCAACCTGTGCCTGATGGCACATGAAAATGAGGTAACTTCTGAATCCACTAGTGAATTCACATTTGAAGAATTGCATGAAGCATTCTATGATTCAATTGATGAATTAAAGAAATTAGGAAAGAAAAATAAAGAACTGAAATTGAAAAATCAGTCCTTAGTGAAACAAACTGAAAACCTGTCAATTGAAAAATTCACCTTGATTCAAGAAAATCAAAACTTAAAGGATGAAATTAACAAGCTGAAATCTATAGTAGATAAGTTCACCTTAAGTTCAAACAAACTAAATATGATTCTTGATAATCAGAAAGCTATATATGATAAGGCTGGACTTGGCTATAAACCTCTGAAGAAACAAAAATTTCTGAAGGATATTTATGTAAATTATTCAAGTAACAAGTCTACAAATATTACTTGTTTCAACTGTGGTAGGATAGGACATAAATCATACACATGTCTTATTAACAAATATGCAAACACAAAGAAAATATGGGTTCCAAAAGGAACCATTCTGACTAACCTGAAAGGACCCAAGAAAGCTTGGGTACCTAAGACAGAAACTTGACCTTTGCTTGCAGATGTGTCTAGCATCCCAAGAAGGAAACAGGAAATGGTATCTTGACAGCGGATGCTCGAGACACATGACTGGTGATGAATCACAATTCATCACGCTTGATGCTAAGGATGGAGGGATGGTCACCTTTGAAGATAATGGCAAAGGAAAGATCATCAGGATAGGTAACATTGGTATCACTCCCTCCAAATACATTGAGAATGTTTTACTAGTTAAAGGTTTAAAGCATAACTTATTTAGCATTAGTCAATTCTGTGATAAAGGGTATAAAGTAGTTTTTGAATCATCTGTTTGCATTGTGACTAGTCCTATTAACGATGGCATTAAATTTATAGGACATAGGCATGGCAATGTTTATATGATAGATTTGAATGACTTAGCCAAATTAGACATGCAATGCCTAGTATCCTTGAATGCTAAAATCAATGAGACTAGTTGGCTGTGGCATCGTAGACTTGCACATATCAGCATGCATTCTCTTTCAAAATTAATTAAGAAAGATTTAGTTCTCGGTTTGCCAAAACTGAATTTTGAAAAGGATAGAATTTGTGATGCATGCCAATTAGGTAAACAAACTAGAGTATCATTTAAATCCAAAAATACTGTTTCAACTTCTAGACCATTAGAGCTCTTACATATGGACTTATTTGGACCAACAAGAACCACCAGTCTAGGAGGAAAATGATATGGCTTTGTAATTATAGATGATTACTCTCGTTTTACTTGGGTTTTCTTTTTGGCTCACAAAAATGAAACTTTTCATATTTTCACTAAATTTTATCGAAAAGTCTCTAATGAAAAAGGATTTTCAATTCAAAATATTAGAAGTGACCATGGAACTGAATTTGAAAATCAAAATTTTGAAAATTTTTGTGATGAAAATGGAATTGGCCATAACTTCTCTGCTCCTAGGACACCCCAACAAAATGGGGTAGTTGAAAGGAAAAACAGAACCTTAGAAGAAATGGCCCATACCATGCTTTGTAAAAGCAACCTTCCAAGATATTTTTGGGCGGAAGCAATTAACACAGCATGTTACATTTTAAATCATGCTTTAATTAGATAATTTTTAAAGAAAACCCCCTATGAACTTTGGAAAGGAAGAAAACCAAATATTGCATATTTTTATATTTTTGGTTGCCGATGTTTTGTATTAAATAATGGCAAAGAAAAACTTGGTAAATTTGATGCAAAATCAGATGAAGCAATCTTTCTAGGTTACTCCTCCACTAGTAAAGCATTTAGAGTTTTCAACAAAAGAACTTTAATAGTTGAGGAGTCCATACATGTTATTTTTGATGAATCTAACGATCTTCCTTCAAGGAAGAATGAGGGTGTTGATGATGCAGATCCACTAATAGAAGGTATGAAGAAGATCACTCTGAAAGATTCAGCAACTCCAAAAGACAAGGATCAAGAAGACGAACAAAATGAAAGAGGTGAAGAAATTCAAAAACAACCTCAAGGTACAAATGACCTACCCAAGGAATGAAGGTATGTTCACAACCACCCTAAGGAGTTAATTATTGGTGACCCTATGCATGGGGTAAAAACCCGTTCCTCACTAAGAGATGCAGTTAATCATTGTGCTTTTGTATCTCATCTTGAACCTAAAACTTTTGAAGAAGCTGAAAATGATCATAATTGGATTAATGCTATGCAAGAGGAACTTAATCAATTTGAAAGAAATAATGTTTGGACCTTAGTATCAAGACCTAAAGATTATTCAATAATTGGCACAAAATGGGTCTTTAGAAACAAATTAGATGAGCATGGAAATGTAATTAGAAATAAAGCAAGACTGGTTGCTAAGGGATATAATCAAGAAGAAGGAATTGATTTTGATGAAACCTTTGCACCTGTTGCTAGATTAGAAGCTATTAGACTTCTACTTGCATATGCTTGTTTTATGAAATTCAAATTATTTCAAATGGATGTTAAAAGTGCATTTTTAAATGGATATATCGCTGAAGAAGTATATGTAGAACAACCCCCTGGATTTGAAAATCATGCATTTTCAAATCATGTCTTTAAATTAAATAAAGCTTTATATGGATTAAAACAAGCACCTAGAGCATGGTATGAAAGGCTAAGCAAATTTCTAATAAATAATTTTTTTTTAAGAGGTAATGTAGATACAACCCTATTTATTAAAAGAAATCAAAATGATATGCTAGTTATACAAATTTATGTTGATGACATAATTTTTGGGTCTACTAATGAATCCCTTTGTCAAGACTTTGCTAAGCTTATGCAGGGGGAGTTCGAGAGGAGCATGATGGGAGAACTCACTTTCTTCCTCGAACTCCAAATCAAACAATCAGAAGAAGGAATCTCCATCACCCAAAGCAAGTACACCAAGGAACTACTCAAAAGATTTGGAATGGAGAACTGCAAACCAATTGGCACACCAATGAGTCCCTCATGTAAGCTTGACAAGGATGATGAAGGTAAATGTGTAGACTTAAAATACTATAGAGGTATGATTGGCTCATTATTATATTTAACTGCAAGTAGGCCTGATATCATGTTTAGTGTTTGCTTATGTGCTAGATATCAATCTAATCCTAGAGAATCTCATTTGAATGCTGTTAAAAGAATCCTTAGATACTTAAATGGTACTCAAACTCTAGGGTTATGGTACTCTAAGGACTCATAAATTGATTTATCAGGATATTCAGATGCTGATTTTGATGGATGTAAATTAGATAGAAAAAGCACAAGTGGAACTTGCCAATTTCTTGGAGTTAACCTAATCTCATGGTTTAGCAAGAAACAAAATTCGGTGGCACTGTCTACGGCTGAGGCTGAATACATTACAGTCGGAAGTTGTTGTGCTCAAATCTTGTGGATTAAGCAACAACTCGAAGAGTTTGGAATCAAACTTAATGAAACACCAATAAGATATGATAACACAAGTGCCATAAATCTATCTAAAAATCCAATTCAACACTCAAGATCCAAACATATTGAAATAAGACATCATTTCATAAGAGAACATGTTCAAAACAAAAATATAATTCTTGAATATGTTTGCACTGAAAATCAATTAGCTGATATCTTTACAAAGGCCCTTAGTGAGGATAGATTCTGTGAAATTAGGAGAAATCTAGGAATTCTAGATCCATATGTCTAAAATTTTTCAATTTCCAAAGAATAGATGTCAAAAACTCTTAGAGCTCAATTTTCAACATCTATCCTGGTCTCAAAAGCTCAAATTTATCATTCTAAAAACTTATCATTGAGCAAAATTCCTTCACTCAAAATTTTAAATTTTTTTGGAATTTATTCACATTTTTCTTGATTTTCTGAACTTCATGAGTCGACCCCCATGAGTCGACTCAATGGCAAACTTGTAAATCCCACCAACTTTCAACGGGTTCATTATTTTTATACTGAAACCCTGTTCGTGAGACGACTCATCTTCCCATCGTTCTTCTTCCAAAAGTCATCTTCTCCAACTCTTCTTGCTCCAAATCCAAGGATTAATTTCGAGGCAATTCTCCCTCCTCCTCTCCACCAAAAATCGCCTCCTTGAAAAGGATTTTCTGTGCTTTCTCGCATTGCTTGGCGCGGTTGGAACATGCCCTAGCACTTTACCGATCTTTCAAAATTCACTTCTTTTCTCCACCAAAATTCTTCTTCACTCTCTTGTGATCCCTCCTCCACTCAATTCAAGTCTCCTTGTCTGCTACTATAGTGGATATGGCTCCAAAGATGAAACTTCCCCAAAGAAGAAAATCAATCCGTGAGCCTGAAAAAATTGTCAGAAAGAAAAGGCAAGCCGCTCAATCTTCAACTGCTCCCACTCCAGTTTCAGTACCTACTCAAGGTCCCTCTCAATCCCTCCTAAGCCCCAGTAAGAATCCTCTTTCTGATAGAAAAGTAGAAACCGGGAAAAATATAGATTTTCGGTTCTTTGAGGAAGAAGGATTTACTTTTGCTACCAAAATTAAAAACCAAGGATGGAAACTCTATTGCTCTCTTAAGGAAGTCACCTATGTTGACCTTGTTAGAGAATTCTACCAAAACCTACTTTGTGGAAGTGGGTCAGTGACTTCAACTGTAAAGGGAATTGATATCTGCCTGGACTCTAGGATATTGGGAGAAATACTTCAGTTGCCTTGTGAAGGATATTCATATATGGAACTCCCAATTAAAGAAGAGGGGATCAGAATTATTTTAGGAAAAACTTATTTAGGAAATTTAAACAAATTGGAAGCAAAGATTCTGTCCATTGAGATGAGGGTCCTGCATCAGATTGTAACAAAGCTATTCTTTCCTAGGAGTGGTAGGCATGATCTACTGTCTGGCAGAGATGTATGTATCATGTTTCATGTCATCACTCAGACCCCCCTGAACCTCCCTGCACTTATGATAGAGGCCATGAGAGAAACTTTGAACAGATCCTAGGCACACTTGCCTTATGGTATGGCCCTTACTAGAGTATTTAGGAGGTTTGGAGTTAGCTGTGAGGGGGAGGCACCTACCAAGCTATCTCATGTGGACACTTTCAACCAACACAGCCTGCACAGAATGGGAATTATAAAGACTGATGGTGGTTGGATTAAGGGCTCTGAAGAAAGAACTAAGGATAGAGCTGAAACAAGAGCTGAAGACAGAACTGAAGGCAGATTAGAAGAAGAAGATCCATCTTCTCCTGTACATGATTTTAGGGCAGCATCACCAGATACACAGTTCATTCCTGATACAGAGGCTGGCCCTTCAGAGTTTACTAGGATGCCCACACCAGTGTATCAGCCAGAGAGTAGAGCACCTCTTTCAGAGTTCAGACTGGCTGATGATCAGATCGAGCATATTTCACAGCGTGTGGCTTCTTTACTGTCTAGCCAGTGGAGTAGTACTTCTTTTGCACATGGAGCTAGCTCTTCTGATCAGACTATTACTCCCCACATCTCCACTGTATTTCAGATGATTTCAGATCAGTCCATCAGGATCCAGCAGCTTGAGGACACTGTCTAGAGACTTACTGGCAGAGTTCTTGACTTGCAGGGGCAAGTCCTTGCTTTGGCCCATCCCAAGCCACAGGAGTCAACCATTGAGGTCACAGACCTCACTGCAGAGGCTGGTAGGCTCAGAGGAGCACTAGAAGGTGGATATGAATTGCTGAGGAAAGAAAT